>NC_040093.1:5385188-5515188 GCF_003369695.1 Bos indicus x Bos taurus
GTGCTTCCTAGGCGTTGTTTGGTAAGCTGTAAAAGTCATGAATCTCATATCCTAATATCAAAAAATGAATATTGTTGACAATTTC
The DNA here is from genome assembly GCF_003369695.1 of Bos indicus x Bos taurus. Taxonomy (NCBI): domain Eukaryota; kingdom Metazoa; phylum Chordata; class Mammalia; order Artiodactyla; family Bovidae; genus Bos; species Bos indicus x Bos taurus. Next base: position 5,385,274 of record NC_040093.1, read on the forward strand.
CCTAAACTGGTCCATGCTGTTGCTGCCTCAGCATCTGTCTGGGCAGCAGGCAGCCTGTGGTTTCTTGAACTCACAAAAGCCAGTCCTGTGAGCACCTGCTCTAGATGACCTCCTTCCTTGAGATCAACAGTCTTGCTGAACCCCAGGGTCTACTTTACAAGCCCCACTTCAATGACACCCTCACAGTGCTCACCGGATTTGTTGTTTTGGTTTGAATGGGTTAGTTCACACACACCCTAGGGAGCCCAGAGCACCTCACCCAGCATAACTTCTACAGGCTAAACTGTAAGAACTGGTGTTTTCTCTGCCTGATTCTAGCTTTGACCTCTCTCAGAAATTCCTGCCCGAAATCCTCCCCTACAGAGAGGTCTTAGGTGTGGTGAGTGTGAGGCTTTGAGCTCAGGACTCCTGAACGATGGTTTGAGAGAAGAAACATCAGAAAAAATTGGGACTTGCTGATGACTCCATTAACGGCCACACTGTAGACCTGCAGATTGATAACTTTTTGGAGTGGGGACCTGACCACCAGGGATTTGTATTCATTGAAACTGTTCAGAAAGAATCTTTAGCCAAGTAGTTTCCATCTGGTTTCCCATCAGGATCACATGACCAGTGTCAGGAACTGACCTCACTGATGCCCTCCCAACAGAGTTCTATGTTGGTCCTGTGGGAGCATCACTGTGGTGTCTAGGAAGTGCTCCAGGGGATTCTAAGCAGAGGTCCGGGTTAAGGAAGTGCTTCCTGCTCCATCTGTGAGAGCTGAGCCCTGGCTTCCTCCACGGAGAGGCAACAGGGTTGGTCTAGCTGGATTTGGACAGGGAAAGTCAGTCAGCTCACATCATCTGTGTGAGCAGAGTGTTAGGAGCTCTCTATGGCGAGAGAACAATCAAGAAATAAGTTCACAGGCTGGTGTCCAGGTAGGAATTGATTGTTCCTGAATCTCTCCTGAGACAGAGGACAGGAGAGGTCGGTCTTCCCAGCTTTTCAAGGCCCTTCTGTCTGTAGGAGCATTGGTTGCAGGTTAAAGAGCTGTGGTGATGCCCTCAATGGTATTTTCTCAAACCTCAGAAGTGCGTTTGCAGCCTAACATCCCCAGAGAAGACAGAGCAGGAGGAAGAAGAGGAGGAAATGGCAACTTCTCAGGTAAATATCCTGTCCTGGGTCTGGGGCTGCATCTGCTTTTCCTCCTGAAATGCCCAAATGAGAATCTGCAAGCCTTTAGCTTTCTGCTCCTAGTTTTTCTTCCCGGGTATCTCATCACCTTATTTCGTCCCATTTCTTCTTATCATAGTGAAGACCAGCCCGTTAGACTTCCTTGTGTCCCAGAGCCTTTGCTCCATTGTCTGCATCCTAGCTTTCTATGGAGCATAATGAATTCTCAACGTGAATCAGCTACTTTCAACTGTTGAAACTATTCTTTTTGTGAGAGATCAGCATGGGGAGTCACTCCTATCCTCACTCCCACTGGGATGTGTTTTGGTGTTGGGATTTTAGGGACGTTGCGAAATGCAGTGATGACTTAGCACCTGGGTGCAATATAGATATTTAAAACAGAGTTTGAAAATGCCATTATACAAAGAACCAACTCTCTTCTGTCCATGGGATTTTCTAGGCAAGAATTTTGCAGTGAGTTCCCATTTCCTCATCCCGGGGTTTCTCTCCACCCTGAGACTGAAGATACATCTCCAGCATTGGCAGGCAGATTCTTTACCACTGAGCCAGCTGGGAAGCCCGGTGACTCAACTCAGAGGTCTAGAGTTTTTCAGAAAATTTTCAGAAATAAAAAGAAAACTAGGAGATGCTGTCCTTTGCATTGCTGAGTCTTACTACTTAAATGCATTAGGATACTAAACAGGGGAAGTATATGTGAAATGAAATTTGCATAAAATTGACAGTTTTAAATGTTAGATTCAAGTTATAATTTCATTGTTAATTCCAGAATGCCCAGGCAGTGATTGTGCATCTTTCATGTGATTCATTTACACCGTGACATCTGATGTCCACTTGTTCTGGAGACGTCACTCTGACATCATGAGACTATGAAGTTCATACTTCTCTCTCTCTCTTTAAACAAGGTTGTGGAAAAAAGGAATAAGGAATGTGTGGAAATGCTCATAGTTAATGGAGAAACTCCCCATCTTCTTGGTTTCTCTTTGCTTCTGAGAATGAACAGTCATTGTGTTGATTATAGATAGTGGGTTTTCGGGGTAGGGGAATTGATCACTCAAGCCCAGGTGTGATGTTTCCAGAGCACTCCAGGCTCAAATCACAGACACAGTCTTTTTACCACCTCCCTGTACTTCTACGCCATGACTCATGTTCACTGGTTTAAGTGTTTCTGTGAGATTCCCATGCTGTGAATTTGTTTTTTTCCACTTGACTTGAACAAGTGTCATGAAAAGAAAAATGACGGATGTGCCTAAACTATCACAATTAACGAAGTAACTTCCTGTCTTCTTACCTTCTTTCTGCTTTGGAAAATGAACACTATATTTAATGTGTGTTTAGCAGAGATGCTGGGTTTGGGGAATGGCGGTTTTCATCCCAAGCCCAGGTCTGATCTTTTCCAGTACACTTCATGCTCACATCACAGAGTCTCTTCACAGTTTTGTATTTTCCAAAATGTTTACAAGAATCTTATGAGTCCTAATCTATGTTCAACTGTGTTAAAATTTAAAATACAGCTCAGTGCAAGTAAAGAATATCATCCTCTAACATTATGTACATTTTACTACATTCAAAATTACCTGAGTTTAGTGACATGAAAATGTTTCTCTCTTCATCCTAATGAGCATATAGCACCATTTGAGTGTATGTCTGTACTCCGTGGAGATGAGTTTGAGTAGGCTCCGGGAGTTGGTGATGGACCGGGAGGCCTGGCTTCTGGTCATGGGATCGCAAAAAGAGGGATACGACTGAGCAACTGAACTGAATTGTGTGTATGAAAATATTAACATGACTTGATCAATTTTTTCTTCTTCTTCTTTTCTTTTTGCTTTGTTTTTCTGAAGAACTTCTGTGGAACGGAATGACTACCCGTTCCAGTATTCCTGCTTGGGAATTTCTTGGACAGAGGAATCTGGCAAGTTAGAGTCCATGGGGTCACTAAGAATGGGACATGACTGAGTGGCTAAAACTTTTCTTGCCTTTAGTATTCTTTCCAGTTACAGAAACTTCTATCAACTTATCTTAGAGTTGTCTCTGTGAATCTGTGTTTTATTAGTTAAAGTCTAAAGTACATAAACTGAAGTAACGTTTAAGCTCTGCTATTTAATGGCTATTTGTTAAAATATGTGCCAAAAAGTACAAGAGCAACATTACTGATTTTTAGTTATTTCTCTTGCACTTTCAAGACTCTGATAAAAGCAATCAGAAAGATATAGAGCATATACTAAATAGTTAAAATGATTCTTTCTGCCAAGGTTGTGGTTACCCAAAGAGTGAAGAGCAGATAAAACCAAGGAGGGTCTTAGAATGCAGAAACTGAAAAACCAAACCCGTATTGTCTCATGTCTGGAAATTCTTTTCCAACCAGCACCCAGACCATGACATTTTTCTGGCTTGTTCAGGGACTTGGAGTCTCTTGCCCCCCCTCGCACCCACCCCCCCCCACACACCACCCCCCCCCCCAACGCCCTCACTTCTCCTTTCTCACAGGGACCCTCTTCCAACAGGCAACTTCTCTGGTGGCAACTGGGGAAGCTGGCCAGGGTTACCCTCTGGTGTGTTCCAAACGCTCCACTGCTCACTGCGCCCAAAGTATCTGTGACTTGAGTGGGTGAGGGTCTCTCCTTTGTTTTTTTGCAAGTGAGGACTATGCCAACCAATATTCTGTGGGCACAGATCAGACATGTAAAAGCCATTAGGGCTCCTGCTACAGAAAGACTCCCATGTGAGGATGGGGGTGTACAGAATGGATCAGGCCACAAGGGCATCCACCCGCAGCAAGGCAACTTTCGTCCACCATGTCAGGCTCATAGTGGTTGAAGCAAAACAGAGAGCGTTCTTCCCAGGCCACTGCCTCCCGGATATGTTGTTCGGCGGATTCCTCAGCCTTCTTCCCTGTCACTTTCTCTTCTTTCCCTTTTGGTTTGGATTGATTTACAGAAGCCTGGGTATTGCCTCTGAGCCATCCCAAGAGTGCCTTCCACGTTTCAGGAAATCACCAAATGGTGAGTCACCTGGTTGCTCCCAGGAATCTCTGTCTTTCTCTGCCCGTGTCACCTGGTGGCTAGCTGCTTGGTTCTCAGAGGTCTCCTCTGACTGTTGGATGTGACTGTTGGGCCGCTCGGCCATTCTGTGCCCTCAGTCACACGGAGAGACCACTGGGGAAAAAGGGACGTCTTTCTGTCAGCCAGTGACTCTCAGTACTCTCATTCTATGGTAGATAGGCTATGAGTGGGTTCTGTTACATCCCAGGAGGCTCTCTCATACTCAACCCTTGGCTACATTCTCAGAAACTGGATACTTTTGACCCTCCAAAAGGCCTGGCTTCAAAACAAACAGAGGACCCCCAAAAATGGCCTCTGAATGGCTCACTAGGTTTTCCAAAAGACGGGAAAGGGTTCAGAATTTCCTTACGTTCTGTTGCCTCCCTGTCTCCTGTCCCTCTGTCTCCAACAGATTTCCTAGATGACCTCTATGTGATCTTTCATATCCACATGATCTCTAGGAAAGGATTCTGAGGTTCCCTTTGGTCCAGGTTTCTTCTATATTCAAAAGCCTGAAGGATCAAAAACTGTCCCAACATTTCTAAAGTATCCCTTTCTAAGGAAGCTTATCTCTCACGTGGAGAGGGAACCAAGCTTCCCCCACACCTGAACACCCTAAAGAATTCCCTTCTGAGTACTCCTGTTTCTCAGGGCTGCCAAGGACCAAGGTTCCCCCAGTCCTGCAAATTCCCTTAACCCTTCAGATTCTTCTGATGGGACAAAGACCTCACTTTCCACCACAGGGACAGTCCAAAATTTTTATCAGCTGAAATGCCCCTGATATCAGAGTCAATTTGAGCATAATTTGTTCTATATTTTAGCTATAAAACTTACTACAGAAAGGGAAGATAACTTTTTGACACAGGATGGCCCTGATATTCTTTAGACTCTGGAGAAAACTGGTTAAAATGAAAGTTTCTTTCCCTTGGAAACTGCAAAACCGGTTCTTTTTGCATATACATTTTAAAACAACTAGTTTGTTAACAACTACATTGGAGAAGGAAATGGCAACCCACTCCAGTTCTTGCCTGGAGAATCCCAGGGATGGGGGAGCCCGGTGGGCTACCGTCTATGGGATCGCACCTAGTTGGACACGACGGAAGCGACTTAGCAACAGCAGCAGCAGCAGCTTGTTAAAAGGCCTGCCTAGGGAAAAGCTTGTAGTTAACCCTTTCCATGTCCTTGAATGTCACTGCCCACTTTGCCTGAGACCTGACTCAGCCTTGGGCAAATCAGAAATTCAAGCCAAACAAAGAAATAAACAAACAAACAAAAAAGGGTCAAAGAGATGTTTTAAATCTTGAGCAGGAAACTATGAAATCTCTGTCTGTCTGTCTGGATTTATGTATGTCTCAGTATGCATTTTTTTTTTTTTTATATATATATAATATTGCTGAAGTTCTAAATGAGTTCTAATTTAAATGGCCTAAAGGTCTTCCCTGGTGGCTCAGAGGTTAAAGCATCTGCCCGCAATGCAGGAGAGTTGGGTTCGATCCCTGGGTTGGGAAGATCCCCTGGAGAAGGAAATGGCAACCCACTCCAGTATTCTTGCCTGGAGAATCCCATGGACGGAGGAGCCTGGTGGGCTACAGTTCACGGGGTCGCAAAAGTCGGACATGACTGAGCGACTTTACTCACTTCACCTAAAGGAAGGTAAGTGCTTACAAATCAGACAATTCTAACTCCAAGAAAAATTTACCTAAATGAATTTCAGATTCACATAAACTGGGAAATACTAAATATCTAGCATTAATGTTTGTTTCCTGATCTAATGTAGATATGTCTAAGAGTCATTCAGCACAGTATTTTCATTGTGCCTATGTTTAGTATTACTTACATATTGTTATATTTTTATATCTGTTACAAGTTTCTCAACCAGGAAAGTACCTCTAGGAAAGGGGAAGGGAAAAAAAAAAAAAAAAAAACTTCAAAGAAAATGTAAAAGAGATACGATCTTTCAGAGAAACTCTTTTAAGAATAATTATACTTTAGAAATATCCCTCTAAAACATTCTCTAGATTTCGGTAACCTGACTTTCTAGGGCTGTGCCAAACTAAATGATGGAAGTTTATTGACTAGCTAGGTCATTTGCAAATAAAATACCATTCTGAAACATTCATTACTGAGAACTAACTTCCTCTTACAGAGAAAGTAGAGATGTTGGACTATTCATGAATAATGCTTGATGCCATCCTGAGATGTTCTCTAGAATATTTTTTTTAGAAATTATTACTGGTATTTATGTTCACCAATCCACAGAATGCTTAAGTTCTAGGCTGCTTAAGGAAAGTAGCATGTGTATTTTCAGTAAAGAAGATATCAGGAAAGAAATTATATTTTATGAAGAGAAAAGGAAGTAGGTCTGACTTAGAGGTGGCTCTTTCAACATGGGAGAACAAAGTAATGGGTACAGAAAGTGATAAGGTTTTATGGAAAGTGGACCCCAAGGGAAGAGTTTTGTACATAAATACATGTTTTCTTGAGATGTTGAGCTGCCTTTGATAATGGATTTTAAGTTTCTTTACCTCTAAAGTGATCTGTTCTAGGTTTACCTTTGAAATCTTCTTTGTTACTTTGGCTAAGTGAATATATTGTTTCCCAGTGATCTATATGATTTTATCTGACTGAGTGTTATAACCCCCTTTGATATTTGTCCACAAAACTTCCTAAATGACTTGACTTCTAGCTGACTTTGGAATGCTTCAGAGGGCCCCTGAGATATCCCAGGGAGCTATTAAACTACCTGGGTTCATTGGACATGTTAAACTACATGGAAGTATGGTTGAAGGGGTGATAAATCTTCTCAGATTGTGCTATATGGTTGATGTTACTAATATAGATATCCTAGAATGATGTGGAAGTCATATATAGATCTGATAGGCCCTAGTAAAATGTGGTCAACTATAATTCTACTTATCCTGTTACAGTGTTAAAGTCACAGCAGTGACCAGGCTACATTGTCAATTGCAGTTTAATCAGATTTAAACATGACTTCTATGGTTTCACTCTGATGCCTTTGTAAGAATACTGCTATTTCAAGATTTATGGAAAGGATTTTTCTGAGGTTAACCGATAAACAAGTTTTGTTTGCTATCTGATGCAAAAAGGCAAAATGGCTATCTGAGGAGGCCTTTACAAATAGCTGTGAAAAGAAGAGAAGCCAAAAGCAAAGGAGAAAAGGAAAGATGTGCCCATTTGAATGCAGAGTTCCAAAGAATAGCACGGAGAGATAAGAAAGCCTGCCTCAGTGATCAATGCAAAGAAATAGAGGAAAACAATAGAATGAGAAAGACTAAAGATCTCTTCAAGAAAATTAGAGATACCAACCAGTCCATTGTAAAGGAGATCAGTCCTGGGTGTTCATTGGAAGGACTGATGCTAAAGCTGACACTCCGATACTTTGGCCACCTCATGCGAAGAGTTGACTCATTGGGAAAGTCGCTGATGCTGGGAGGGATTGGGGGCAGGAGGAGAAGGGGACGACATAGGTTAGATGGCTGGATGGCATCACTGACTCGATGGACATGAGTTTGAGTAAACTCCGGGAGTTGGTGATGGACAGGGAGGCCTGGCGTGCTGCAATTCATGGGGTCGCAAAGAGTCAGATACGACTGAGCGACTGAACTGAACTGAAGCTGGTACCAGACTGGAATTTAGTCTAATCTGTATGTTAATAGAACAAAGCTTTCTTAGAATGCAGCTTTCAATAAGAGATTATGAATTTTTTGCCTTTAAGTCATTTATATTCATTTTTTAAATATTTTGTTACTTTGGTAAAGTAAATAAGCATTACTTAAGACTATGGTACATGTAGACAAAGCTCATTCTTCTACAAACATAACCCCTCATGGTTAGACTTTTGCCATCTTGATGTCCTTAAAACATGGCCATAGTCTGCTCCTAAATCAGGGAATTAAAAATGGGTGAACAGTAGCTGTAAATCAAAGACTCAGAGCTGTTGGAAATCTAACAGGGCTGCCTGGCTTTTCCCGGCTCCCTGACAAACCTCATTTCTATTTGATGGGTTAAAGCCTTCCCTGGCTACAGGGTTAAAGCCCTCATAATGAAAAAAATGTTTCACGGAATAGTAAGTTCTGTTCATTGTTAAACTAAGTTTCTAGTTTTGCTAATTAAAGTGTAGTGTTTACGAAGCCTCACTTCTGAGATAGTTCATACTTACGTTATATTTCTAAAAGATATAATTAAGTTATTAGAAAGGACACTCTAAGTTTGTTTCTAAAGGTAATCTCAGGAAGCAATCTTCAGATAAAGATTAGATGCTCCATGATGTACAACCAGGAGATTAAGACCTGGCTATAGTCGTTTAACAAATGAAGTCAGATGACCTGTGGTATACTGAGCTCTACTTAATGAAAGTGCTTGACTTATCATTTTTACTTACGACCTGACTAATAATTGCTAGCCATAGCTATATTATTTTCTATGTCGCTTGCTTCAGAAGATTGTTTCTTAGGTTACTAAATGTGTGACTGAGCCCGCGATAAAATGCTGATATGCAGCTCCACATGCTATCAATGATTGTAATAATGTAACTCTAGATATGGGAAGAAGCAACAAGAGGGAATATTTTCCAGGACCTAGGTGCTGTAAGACAGGTATGGTCCAGAGACTTTTGCTACTCACAAGGCCTGCTCTAGAAGCAGCACATTGAGTGGCCTATCAATGGAACTTTCCCTAGACCTGGGAATGAGTCTTGCCAGTGCCGTAGGACACAATGGACAAGAAATGCCCCCAAAGCATGGTTAAATATGTGGCTATGAAGGGACCCTGCTGACTGGACTCTGCCAGCAGTCTCTACAAAGATGACATCATGACCACTGCAAGCTCCTGACTTTCAACACCCCCCAAAAGGAGTTCAGAGTAGAGATCAGAAACAAGGAACTCTGTGCTCTGGGAAAAACCCAGAACTGGCCTTCCGAAGGTCAGATGTTTTCATGTAAAGATTTTATGAGCCCAAATTCTTGCTGCTTCTTGTACCTAGAGAAACACTAACATCACGAACCAATGTCCGGTTCTGGTTTTCCTGGCTAGCCCCTAATCTTTGGGCCATGTACCTTTAACTTTCTTGTAAAGTTTGTTTCTTCTAAAATACCACAACTTTCCAAGTGGTCGTGCAAGAATATTCCCTGACCAACACCTAAACAATGCTGAAACAACTCACCTTATCATTCAATGGACTCTCATCTCCCTCCATAAATGGTGCCTGACTGAGTAGGCAAAGGGAACTCAGAGCCCCATGGCACCCTGGCTCAGCCTGAAGAAGCCAGAGCAGTCATTGCTCCATTTTCCCTGAAACTGGATTCCCAAATGTGTGAGAAGGGAAATGGATAAATAGTTAGACATGAGCAGGGTATGAACAAGGGCCAAAGAATTGGCCCTAAAACCAAAGAGAGTCTTGGAATGCAGGAATGGAAAAACAAGACCCGTTAGCATTTTTCCCTTCCCCATGTTGTAACTGTTGATGGATTTCAGGTCCTCCTCAGCAGTATAAACGGTCTCCCCTCCTACCCCATAAGGAGAAAGTATTTTTCTTACTCTTCCCCCACCCAGTATAGGTGCCTCATCCATTCAGCAAATGATCTGCAAGACCCCTGTCCCACTCTTTGTACCCTGTCTATGAAAGTAGACTAAGGACCCCTGTTCAACATTCTTTCTGCCTTGAGCTGGCCAACTCTTCTAACAACATCCCCCATTCTAAATTCTTACCTTACTATTCTATTTCGTTGTGGTTCAAAATCGTCATTCATCGAGCAGAATTTTCAACATTACTAACTCAAATAACCTTGCTAAAAATGTGGCACTTTGGCCGCACATCAGAACTCTTGGCTCAGAATACACTTAAAAAAAAAAATTCCTGTTTCTTTGATAAACAATTTCTCTTATGTCATACGAGTAGAACACTGAAGAATAAATATGCTCATGCTGCCCTGATTATTTTATAATTGCTCTTTCAGATGAAACTAGTCTCCCTAATGGCTTGTAGATCAATAACTCATCTTTTTTTCTTCATATCAGAAGTTGGGTAGAAAGGAGTACTGTGTAAAAAGTGTATTTTGTAATGCCAGCCAAGCCACTAAATCACGACCAGTTCTCTGAACTTGCCATTTTCATCTTGGGTCACATTGCAAAGTCTTCCCATGGCCACATGGCATCTGTACTTTGTATTTCAGGGACGAATGACGTTCCAGGATGTGGCCACAGACTTCACTCAAGAGGAGTGGGAATGCCTGGACCTCAGTCAGCGGGAATTGTACAGGGACGTGATGTTACAGAACTACGGGAACCTGGCCTCCTTGGGTAAGGATAACTGCCTTCCAGAATTCCTTATCTACCCACTGGGTTTTAGTTCTGTCATGTCAAGAATGTCTTCTGAAATTTTCTGCTTCCCACAGTTTCAGATCTCTGCGTTCTAGGGGAAAATGGGTATTTGTGAGTTTAGAAAGAAAGGCTTCATGATGATTCGTTATACTGGTGACGTTTTTCTTCCTTGATGTACTCTGCCTCCTTCCTTCTAGGTTCGTGGTAATTGTGTAAGTTCTGTGGTATTAAATAATTGTACCCTCTCTTAATTTCACATTGACATCACTTACTTTGCCTTAGTACTACTTGACCAGAATCTCAGGATCTGATTGTGAGGTGTGTGTTAGTCTTGTATAGCTGCTTTGAATATAGTATTTAAGGAAATCGTTTTCTAGAACAAAATGCGTTGTCGTTTCACCTGAATACATATTGGATTCGATACTGATGAATCTCTAACAACACAAATATTCCTTTCTCTGATAAATAGGGCTTGTGTCTACACTGGACCTGGTCGCCTTTCTGGAGCAATTGAAGGATCCCAGGAATACGAGAATGGAGACAACAACCATTTACCCAGGTAGGTATAAATGGATGGAGATGATGACTCAGATGAGAGGTCCGAGGAGCAGTGAGGAACTCATCCTTCATCACATAGTGTTGGGAGATTTGCTTCAATGGAAATGGTTTTCAAAAACCTGGGTTTGTGTCTACTACTGTGATAGAAATGTATCACCTGCCCCATTCTCTCTCTGAAATCATTCATGAATTTATCTCCAGTGATTACTTTTCTCCATCACAGATCAGATCAGATCAGTCGCTCAGTCGTGTCCGACTCTTTGCAAACCCATGAATCGCAGCACGCCAGGCATCCCTGTCCATCACCAACTCCCAGAGTTCACTCAGACTCATGTCCATCGCGTCAGTGATGCCATCCAGCCATCTCATCCTCTGTCGTCTCCTTCTCTTGCCCCCAATCCCTCCCAGCATCAGAGTCTTTTCCAATTAGTCAACTCTTGGTATGAGGTGGCCAAAGTACTGGAGTTTCAGCTTTAGCATCATTCCCTCTAAAGAAATCCCAGGGCTGATCTCCTTCAGAAAGGACTGGTTGGATCTCCTTGCAGTCCAAGGGACTCTAAAGAGTCTTCTCCAACACCACAGTTCAAAAGCGTCAATTCTTCGGCGCTCAGCCTTCTTCACAGTCCAACTCTCACATGCATACATGACCACAGGAAAAACTATAGCCTTGACTAGACAAACCTTTATTGGCAAAGTAATGTCTCTGTTTTTGAATATTGCCGGGGTCCAGCTCGGGTGGATCCAGGGAATTCGAAGCGGGGACAGCGTCGGCGAGGATCAGGAAAGAATTGCTTAAGTAAAACGTTAATTAAGGATATAAAGAGTGGTTAAATAAGGATAGCTCAGTGAAGAAATTCAGTGGAGAAAAGAGGCTGAAATAAGGATAGCTCAGTGAGGAAATTCAGTGGAGAAAAGAGGCTGAATAATTCAGCCAGAAGGTGAGAGAAAGTATGACATGGGGAGACCAAGTTTCGGTGAACAAGGCCCGCACTTTATTTTCCAAAGTAGTTTTTACACCTTAAGTTATGCATAGAGGATAATGGGGGAAGGGGTAGAGTCATGCAGTAAGCCAGGCTTTCTTCCTGCAAACCTATCATATGCAAAAGTTTAGGTGATTTGCATCATCTTCTGGCCCAGAGGCCTGTTAACATTTTAAGAAACTTATTTTTCTCTAAAGGTGATTATTCTAAAGTCAGGCGCCACCCTCCAAAAGCATTAAAGTTGCATTCCTATAGGACAAAGGTGTGGTGGGCTATAACAAGAAAAAGAATTAACTCAAGGGTCCAAGATTACAAACATTAAAGCTACTACTTACACCAATTATATTAATCAATACACTGCCAGGGACACAGCAGGTAAGGGATATGGAAACTTAGCAGCAAACATTGGCGCAACAAGTGAAAAACCCTTCACCAATACAATTTCTAATCAATCTTTTAACTGCTCAAAGGAATCTGAATGCAGACAGTTTAGAACATCTCCTGCCTCTCACAGTTGGGAGGCTCTGAACAATCACATGTGGCCAGAAAAACCTATTCAGGCAGGCTAGAGGACTTCCAAGGAGTTTGTAGGTTGAAACACTGTCACACCCAGGAATTATCAACTGGAGCTGTAAGCTAACTCTTTTTTCAGAGAGAGGTAGTGGGGGACAGCCCCCCGAAAAGTCAGAGGTGTAGGTGAGAGCACAAAGCAGAAAGTAGGCAGACTCTGGTTTTGGGGGATAGATGTTCGAGAATTTCCAGGGGGACTCCTGAGGCTTGATCCCACCTTTGCGTATGCCGAGCCTCCTTCCCCATGACCTTTTCCAGGGGAGGAGCTCCTGCTCCCGGCAGAATATGCTATCTAGGTTGGTCATAACTTTCTTTCCGAGGAGTAAGCATCTTTTAATTTCATGGCTGCAGTCACCATCTGCAGTGATTTTGGAGCCCCAAAAAATAAAGTCTGAGACTGTTTCCACTGTTTCTCCATCTATTTCCCATGAAGTGATGGGACCGGATGCCATGATCCTCGTTTTCTGAATGTTGAGCTTTAAGCCAACTTTTTCACTCTCCTCTTCCACCTTCATCAAGAGGCTTTTTAGTTCCTCTTCACTTTCTGCCAGGAGGGTGGTGTCATCTGCATATCTGAGGTTATTGATACTTCTCCCAGCAATCTTGATTCCAGCTTGTGTTTCATCCAGTCGAGCGTTTCTCATGATGTACTCTGCATATAAGTTAAATAAGCAGGGTGACAATATACAGCCTTGACGGACTCCTTTTCCTATTTGGAACCAGTCTGTTGTTCCATGTCCAGTTCTAACTGTTGCTTCCTGACCTGCATACAGATTTCTCAAGAGGCAGATCAGGTTGTTTGGTATTCCCATCTCTTTCAGAATTTTCCACAGTTCATTGTGATCCACACAGTCAAAGGCTTTGGCGTAGTCAATAAAGCAGAAATAGATGTTTTTCTGGAACTCTCTTGCTTTTTCCATGATCCAGCAGATGTTGGCAGTTTGATCTCTGGTTCCTCTGCCTTTCTAAAACCAGCTTGAACATCAAGAAGTTCACGGTTAACGTATTGCTGAAGCCTGTCTTGGAGAATTTTGAGCATTACTTTACTAGCGTGTGAGATGAGTGCAATTGTGCGGTAGTTTTAGCATTTTTTGGCATTGCCTTTCCTTGGGATTGGAATGAAAATGGACCTTTTCCAGTCCTGTGGCCACTGCTGAGTTTTCCAAATGTGCTGGCATATTGAGTGCAGCACTTTCACAGCATCATCTTTCAGGATTTGGAATAGCTCAACTGGAATTCCATCACCTCCACTAGCTTTGTTCGTAGTGATGCTTTCTAAGGCCCCTTGACTCCACATTCCAGGATGTCTGGCTCTAGGTCAGTGATCACACCATCGTGATTATCTAGGTCGTGAAGATCTTTTTTGTACAGTTTTTCTGTGTATTTTTGCCATCTCTTCTTAATATCTTCTGCTTCTGTTAGATCCATACCATTTCTGTCTTTTATCGAGCCCATCTTTGCATGAAATGTTCCTTTGGTATCTCTGATTTTCTTGAAGAGATCTCGAGTCTTTGCCATTCTGTTGTTTTCCTCTATTTCTTTGCATTGATCGCTGAAGAAGGCTTTCTTATCTCTTCTTGCTATTCTTTGGAACTCTGCGTTCAGATGTTCATATCTTTCCTTTTCTCCTTCGCTTTTCGCTTCTCTTCTTTTCACAGCTATTTGTAAGGCCTCCCCATACAGCCATTTTGCTTTTTTCATTTCTTTTCCATGGCGATGGTCTTGATCCCTGACTCCTGTACAATGTCACGAACCTCATTCCATAGCTCATCAGGCACTCTATCTATCAGATCTAGGCCCTTAAATCTATTTCTCACTTCCACTGTATAATCATAAGGGATTTGATTTAGGTCATACCTGAATGGTCTAGTGGTTTTCCCTACTTGCTTCAATTTAAGTCTGAATTTGGCAATAAGGAGTTCATGGTCTGAGCCACAGTCAGCTCCTGGTCTTGTTTTTGCTGACTGTATAGAGCTTCTCCATCTTTGGCTGCAAAGAATATAATTAATCTGATTTCGGTGTTGACCATCTGGTGATGTCCATGTGTAGAGTCTTCTCTTGTGTTGTTGGAAGAGAGTGTTTGTTATGAGTAGTGCATTTTCTTGGCAGAACTCTATTAGTCTTTGCCCTGCTTCATTCCGTATTCCAAGGCCAAATTTGCCTGTTACTTCAGGTGTTTCTTGACTTCCTACTTTTGCATTCCAGTCCCCTATAATGAAAAGGACATCTTTTTGGGGTGTTAGTTCTAAAAAGTCTTGTAGGTCTTCATAGAACCGTTCAACTTCAGCTTCTTCAGCATTACTGGTTGGGGCATAGACTTGGATTACTGTGATATTGAATGGTTTGCCTTGGAAACGAACAGAGATCATTCTGTCGTTTTTGAGATTGCATCCAAGTACTGCATTTCAGACTCTTTTGTTGACCATGATGGCCATTCCATTTCTTCTGAGGGATTCGTGCCTGCAGTAGTAGATATAATGGTCATCTGAGTTAAATTCACCCATTCCAGTCTATTTCAGTTCGCTGATTCCTAGAATGTCAACATTCACTCTTGCCATCTCTTGTTTGACCACTTCCAATTTGCCTTGATTCATGGACCTTACATTCCAGGTTCATATGCAATATTGCTCTTTACAGTATCGGACCTTGCTTCTATCACCAGTCACATCCACAGCTGGGTATTCTTTTTGCTTTGGCTCCATCCCTTCATTCTTTCTGGAGTTATTTCTCCATTAATCTCCATTCTCCATCACAGTATGAACTAAAAGTCTCCTCGTGCCTTGTGACAAACTTCATTCATTCGTTGCTCTTCCATTTCTGAGGGCTCTAGGAAAACTCTGCCCATTTCTGAGTAGCTGTGTGACAGTCCTTTTAATGTTTCCTTCTACCTCTAGACAGAAATGTGTGAGTGAAGTGGTAGACAAACTGCCAAACATCTAGGATTATTAGGGATGGGTTTTTGTTCTCTGATTTATAATTTCCTATCCACTGGGAGCGACACATAGGACCTTCTAAATAAATTTCAAATTCAAGTAAGTTTTCATTGCAGAAAGCAAAACCTGGTGAAAATGAAACAATGCACATCTCAGGTTGACTTGAAAGTTTCTCTTTACCTTATATGATCTCATACTAAATATCTTTAGTGTATTTGCCCCAATTCTAACATGCTAAAATACTTATTATATTCTATTACCTCATAGAATTTTAAAATAAATGGACATAAAATCTTAGCACATTTTCCACTATATTATTAATGGTTGATTTAAACTATGACAATTTTTAGATTATATAAAGAAATCTTTATTAAAAGTTCTAATTGGAATATAGCTGTTTTCCAATTTTGTACTCCTATACAGCAAAGAGAATTAATTATAAATATCAGTCGGTTCAGTTCAGTTGCTCAGTCAAGTTTGAGTCTGCGATCCATGGTCTCCAGCAAGCCAGGCTTCCCTGTCCATCACCAAGTCCCAGAGCCTGCTCAAACTCATGTCTATCGAGTCAGTGATGCCATGCAATCATCTCACCCTCTGTCGTCCGCTTCTCCTCTCATCTTCAATCTTTCCCAGCATAAGGGTCTTTCTCAGTGCATCAGTTCTTTGCATCAAGTGGCCAAAGTATCGGAGCTTTACCTTCACCATGTCCTTCCAATGAATATTGAGGACTGATTTCCTTTAGGATGGAGTGGTGTGATCTTCTTGCAGTCCAGGGGACTCTCAAAAGTCGTCTCCAACACCACAGCTCAAAAGCATCAATTCTTCGGCATTCAGCTTTTTCATGGTCTAACTCTCACATCCATATATGACTACTGGAAAAACCATAGCTTTGACTAGATGGACCTTTATCAGCAAAGTAATGTCTCTGCTTTTTAATATGCTGCCTAGGTTGGTCATAGCTTTTCTTCCAAGAAGCAAGTGTCTTTTACTTACATGGCTGTAGTCACCATCTGCAGTGATTTTCGAAGTCCAAAACCAAGTCTCTCACTGTTTCCACTGTTTCTCCCCTTGTTTGCCATGAAATGACTGACCGGTGCCATGATCTTCGTTTTTTGAATGTTGAGTTTCAACCAGCTTTTTCAGCCTCTTCTTTCAGTTTCATCAAGAGACTCCTCAGTTCCTCTTCGGTTTCGGCTGTAAGGTGGTGGTGGTGTCATCTGTGTATCTGAGATTATGGATGTTTCTCCCTGAAATCTTGATTCCAATTTGTGCTTCATCCAACCCGGTATGTCGCGTGAAGTACTGTGCATATAAGTTAAATAAGCAGGGTGACAAATGATGTGCTCCTCTCCCAACTTGGAATCAGTCCGTTGTCACAGTCAACACTGTCAACAGTTCTCACTGTTGCTTCTTGACATGCATACAGATTTCTCAGCAGACAGGTAAGGTAGTCTGGTGTTCCCATCTCTTTAAGAATTTTCCACAGTTTCTTGTGATTCACAAATCAAAGGCTGTGGTGTAGTGAATAAAGCAGATGTAGTTGTTTTTCCAGAGCTCTCTAGCTTTTTCTATGATCCAAGGGATGTTGGCAATTTGATCTCTGATTCCTCTGCCGTTTCTAAATCCAGCTTGAACATCTGGAAGCTGTCGGTTCACGTACTGATAAAACGTCACTTGGAGAATTTTGAGCCTTTGCTATTGTTTGAAATGAGGGAAATTGTGTAGTAGTTTGAGCGTTGTTTGACATTGCCTTTCTTTGTGATTGGAATGAAAACTGACCTTTTCCCATCCTGAGGCCACTGCTGAGTTTTCCAAATTTGCCAGCCTATCGAGTTGCAGAACTTTAGCATTATCATCTTTTAGGACTTGAAATAGCTCAGCTGGAGTTCCATCAGCTTTGTTGGTCGTCATGCCTTCTAAGGCTGACTTGACTTTTGATGCCGGGATGTCTGTTACTAGGTGAGTGATCACACCATCGTGGTTATCTTGGTCCTTAAGATCTTTTTTGTATACTTATTCCATGTATTCTTGCCAACTTCTCTTAATATCTTCTACTTCTTTTAGGTCCATCCCGTTTCTGTCCTTTATTGTTCCCATCTTTGCATGAAATATTCCCAGTACCTCTAATTTTCATAAGGAGATCTCTAGTGTTTACCGTCCTATTGATTTCCTTCCCATTTAGGTCTCCACAGAGCAATGAGTAGAATTCCCTCTTTCAATCATAGTTTTAAAGTCTCTCTTCTTATTTAATTTCTTAAAACCAGTACTATATTAAGTTTATCTTATTTCTATTCAGCTTCCTTGGACACTGTCTTATGTGTCCTCAGTTTCTGACTAGTTCTCTGTCACTATCATTTATGATTTTTAGATCAAAAGACCGAATAGAACATTCTCAGAAACATGTGTGGCAAGAAGTACATTAAAGAATTACTAGGCACCTAGGATTTGTGAAAGTGTTTGGTGTCTCCACTTAAGATGACTAAAAGCAAGAAGTAATCATCAGATTGCCTATCACCTCTTAATTCAGTGGTCCTTGGAGGTTTTTATCTTGTTTCTTCCCCTATAACCTATTTCTTTGCCATCTCATTTTGTCCAGCGTTCTGTTTGTGGTCTCTGTTGTGAAGGGTGCAGAAACCTAGTTAATCTTCCTTTTGGTATCTGCACCTTGGTGGGTGAGGTTGGTCCAGAGGTTTGTACCCTTTTCCTCCCTTGATCTGTGCTTTGATTGCTGTTAACTGTGACCAGAACCTGCTGGGGAGATTCAGGGCTGTTTCCCCCTTGTTCTGTGGTTGTTACTGCCCTGTCTCTGGTGGTGCCTGCTCCCTGCGTGGGGTAATAGAGCCCCCAGATCTGAGTCTTCGCTGTGAATCTGATCTGTGGTGCCAGGCAGGTGGGATTGGAGCACACCCACTGGGAGAGAAGTCACTGAGTATTACTCCTCTAGGAGTGTTCACCTCAGGGTGTGCTCTGGTGTCCCCTCTCATGCGTTCTGCAGGCTCTCGTGATATGGAGTGTTGGCACTGCACTTAGACCACCTTAACCATGGGCATGATGGCACATGGCCCTGGTGGCTCTCAGATGTTTTTTTTGCAAGGTCACCAGCACAGATTCAGTGAAGTCAGGCCCTGGGATTGCATTGGGTGTGCAGCTGAATCCGCTGTGGTGCTACGGGGCACCTCTGGCTCTGTCCTGGCCCAGCCCCCTTGTGTAGAAGCCCACAAAGTCTACAGCTGCTAAAGCTACACCTGCCATGACTGGGAGAGCCCTGGTTGTTGATTCAGATGCTCTGTAGGGGCTGAGGTTACAAGGCCGGTTGTGGGTGTAAGCCCATGGCTTGTGTTGCTCCAAGGAGAGGTTTCAGGTTTCTTCTTTATCCCTGGGTTTCACCTGTGCTTTCAGCTCCATCTGTGCTTGTGGCCAACTCACAGGTGTCTTCTCCTGAAGCTGCCCCCGAGCACAGGATTCTGCTGGTTGTGGAGGAGATGGATGGGGGAGGCTGTGTATGGGGGCTCAAAAGTCCTACGTGGGTGGAGTTCTTCATAGTCCTTGGAGAGCAGAAGCCGGCACAAGGGACAAGGGATGCGTGGGCTTCTTGTTTGGGCGTCACTCACCAATGGCATTCTGCTCTATGGTGGTTCAGGCTTCACCACAAGCATCTTGTTTGCAGAGCTCCTCCATCATGGCCATCCCTTCAGGATGTTTCCTCATAGCCAACAGTAGTCCTCTGCCTCGGTCCGCTCTACAAACCCCACATTTCAGTACCCAGCCCTTGTCTGCATTGCTGGACATGCCTCTAAGGCTGGGTGAGCAGGGCTGGGGTCAGCACCCTGTGTGCAGGTCTCACTCTGTCCTGCTGCCGCACGCTGGTTGCCATGTTTTCTTTGCACAGAGAATGAGGCTTGCCTTCTGTCCAAACTGAGCTCCCCCAGTGAGAGTCTTCCCCGGATATGGAGACATCTCCTCACTTTCATCTCCCGGGAGGGTTACAGGCCCCAACCCACTTCCTCTCCTCTTCTTTTTCCTTCTTCTTACTTTTGTCCTACCTGGCTCAGCAGGAATCTTTCTTGTCCTTTCAGATATCCAAGGGCCTCTGCTACTGTTCAGCTGGGCTCCGAGAGAATTGTTCCATTTCTCATTCATTTGTGGAGAGAGAGATGCACTCCGGATCTGCCTAAGCCTCTGGCATCTTGATCCTTCGGTCTCTATTTTATTTTTAAACTAGCTAATGGTCATCAATTTTCTTTAAATCTTTAAAGATATTCACTGAGAATAGCAGGGGAAATTACTTGTTATTTGGTATCTTTCAGCTATGTCTCCACAAGACACCCAGGATTTGATGCCAAAGAATCCAGCGTTAGAGGATGTATTCCCAAAAGCAATCCTAGGAATATATCAAATATTTCACCTCAGAAACTTAAATTTAATGAAAGACTAGGAATATACAAGGGTATATGAAAGACAGAGAGGATGTTTTTATGGAAATAAAGAAAGGGAGACAGTTACACATAATGCTAACATTACTGCCAAAAGCAATGAGCAACGTGAGTTAAACTGGGAAAAACACCAACTTCAATCTTCAATATCTGCCGAGAAGTGTAAGAGTTTAAGAAAAGATTTCCATCCTTTTTTGAAACCTACATATTCTCTGAAGGGACATGTGGAAAATATGGAAGGTAATTTAGTCTCTACTGCACATCCTCACTCATACAATTGTGAACGTGGGCTTCGACTAAACATACATTCAAGGATGTCTGAACATGTAAAATTTAACAATGAGTGGGAAAATTCACTATCTAATCAATTTGAGAGATCCGTGAGCAGAGAGTCATTTTTCTTCCCCTGACAGATATTTTCTCTCCATTCCATGATATATAATGTTGATAATAATGGAGGAGACATAATCCAGCCATCATTGTTCAATAAATATTGTGATATGGTTAATACACAACAACTTTCCATATGTAATAAAATGAGTCAGACCTTAAGTAACAGCTCCAGCTCCAATAATTGCAAGAGTATTAATGGTGGACTGAGAAGGTATTCGGGCAAAGAAAATGAGTATAGGGTTGAAGGAGACTCAAAACTTTTGAAACATCAGGGTTCCGAAACATCAAACAAGGGTTCTAAAAGTAATAAATGTAGAAATACCTTTGATCAAATGTCCGGTTTTTCTCTAGATAAGAGTACTTGTACTGAAGAGAGGACTTGTACTGAATATGGGAAGGTTTCTAATCAGTCTTCAGAACTTATTCAACAGCAGACTGTTCACAATCCACAGAAAGAAAACAAGTGTAAGATATGTGGGAAAGTATTTAGTAACTCATGCCATCTAAGTAGACGTAAGAAAATTCATTCAGGAAGGAAACCTTTCAAATGTACAGAATGTACCAAGGCATTTAACCATAGCTCACTTCTTACTAAACATCAGAGAATTGACGCTGGAGAGAAACCTTATAAATGTACAGAATGTGGCAAAGCCTTTAATCACAACTCAAATCTTATTCAACATTGGCGAATTCATACGGGAGAGAAGCCTTACAAATGTACAGAATGTAGCAAAGCCTTTATCTGCTACTCACAGCTAACCTATCATCAGTGAATTCATACTGGAGAGAAGCCTTATAAATGTAAAGAATGTAACAAAGCTTTTATCCGTGGCTCACATCTTATTGAACATCAGCAAATTCATACTGGAGAGAGACCTTATAAATGTAAAGAATGTGGCAAAACCTTTAATCGGAATTCAATTCTTACTACACATTTGCGAGTTCATACTGGAGAGAAACCTTATAAATGTAAAGAATGTAACAAAGCCTTTCATCGTCCCTCACTTCTTACTTGACATCAGCTAATTCATTCTGGGGAGAGACCTTATAAATGTAAAGAATGTAATAAAGCCTTTATTCAGTGCTCACATCTTACTCAACATCAGCGAATTCATACTGGAGAGAGACCTTATAAATGTACAGAATGTGACAAAGCCTTTGGTCATTGTAGTAATCTCACTAAACATCTGAGAACACACACTTGAGAGAAGCCCTAGTAATGGAACAAGTGATAGAAGAGGTTTGCCCTAAACATGCATCAGAAAACACAAGTGTTTATATAAGAAACCAATGGAAATGATGTAACAAATATATAGAAAGGTATTTAATCTAAAGTTAAATCGAAGTAAAGATGCGTGCTCCTGCTGCTAAGTTGCTACAGTCGTGTCTGACTCTGTGTGACCCCATAGACAGCAGCCCACTAGGCTCCCCCATCCCTGGGATTCTCCAGGCAAGAACACTGCAATGGGTTGCCATTTCCTTCGCAATGCATGAAAGTGAAAAGTGAAGTAGCTCAGTCATGTCCGACTCTTTTCGACCCCAAGGACGGCAGCCCAGCAGGCTCCTCCATCCATGGGATTTTCCAGGCAAGAGTACTGGAGTGGGGTGCCATCGCCTTCTCCAAAATATGCATACTAGAAGGCATTTCATCAATTTTGTTTTCAGAAGTTTCTCTGAAGGAGAATGACTGCAGGGAGCACTCCATAGTTAAAACTGATGGAAAATGGATATTTTAGCATGAATCGTGAGATGAAGGTTAATGGTTAGAACATTACAGTTCTTAGCAATGTATATATGCTTGTTAATAATGATGTGATGTGAGGTTATTTGGAGTGAATAATTCACCACTCAAATAATCCACGTTATGCTTTCTTACTAGTGTGTTTGCAAACATAGGTTTTTGATGATTTATTAAAGATTAGCCTTTTTATATTGTGTTGCAACCATTTCTGTCTAATCTCCATTAGAAGACTGAGGATAGCATAAATGAAAATGGACAATGAGCATTTAAATAGAGGTGTTTATCGTTGACGTGAAATATCTGGAGGTTGCCATGAAGTAAGTGATCATTTAATCTTTCCGTGTGTTAAAGTAAGACAGAAGTTCGTTGTAATGTTTCAATAGTAATATCCTTCATTTGTAAGAAGAACACAATGACAGTTCACTGCAATATTGATGTATCTTTATAATATCAACACAAGTCATGATTATTACTTGACAGTGTTGAAATCAAGACAGCAATAACCTAGAAAAGTAATAAACCCTTCCTGGAAAAGGCATGGAATTGGTGCATATCATGCTTGCTAAGTGCTTCCTAGTCTTTGTTTGGTAAGGCATGGAAGTCAGAAATCTCACATCATTATATCAAAAATTGAATATCTTTCTCCATTCTTTTGATCTGTATTTAATCATGGATCATACCGCAGATTGTAAAAGGTTTTATTTCAACTATGTGTGAAATTTAATACATGGTTATTCATAAAAGTGAATGGCTTTTATTGTTTCGGTTGTTGTAATGAATGAAATGTTAACCCACCACCAACAGCAACCTCGCCCACCTTATTTAAGGTTGTAGTGAAGAGATCGCAATTAACTGTTCGGTAACACACAAGGATGGCATATGGGGAAATTAGTTTACTCACTGGATTTAAACTTCTCATAACTTCATGTACATTCCATCATTTCTAGGTTGTATCTCGTCTTTCATTTTGTAACTACTTAGACACTGGGATGATTCTAGCAAGAAAGATGATACAGAGTATTGTTGACAGTTTCCCTAAACTGCTCCATGATGTTGCTGCCTCAGCATCTGTCTGGGGATCAGGCAGCCTGCAGGTCCTTGAGCTCACACCAGCCAGTCTTGTGAGCACATGCACTAGATGAACCCCTTCCTTGAGACCAGCAGTCTTGCTGGACCTCAGGGTCTATCCACAGACCCCAGTTCAATCACACTGAGAGAGTCAATTTCTAGGCAGGTTGATAAGTCCAGGGGTCCCCAAGGAGAGAGGGGTCTGGAATTCTCAAGGAGGAAGAAAGGACAAATGTAGTTTTATCCTGCTTGAGGACACTCTCTGGAAAAACACTTTCTGGCTAATTTTGTTGTCTTAAAATGTAAATTATGGGAGTGGGTCTAGTGAGGTCTTTACAACCTCCAGACAGTCTTTCGATTCACTGGAATAACAAAAGTATGTAACTCCTTTGCTAACACTAGCGAGGGGGCACTCTTTCTGCCCCCTTCTGAAGTCTATGTCAGAAGCTTTCTCTATCTCTTTTATACTTTAATAAAACTTTATTACACAAAGGCTCTGAGCGATCAAGCCTCATCTCTGGCCCCAGATTGAATTCTTCTCCTCAGGAGGCCAAGAATCCAGGGGTCTTTTTTGGTTGAACAGCAACCTTTCAACACCCTCACAGTGCTCACCGGAATCCTTGACTTGGTTTAAGTGAATTAACCCACACTCAGCCTGGAGAGCCTGAGGCACTTCACTCAGGGTAAAGTATAAAAGCTGAACTGCAAGTACTCCTGTTTTCTCTGCCTGATTCAAGCTTTAACCTCTCTCAGAAATTCCTGCCCTAAATCGTCCCCTACAGAGAGGTCTTAGGTGTGGTGAGTGTGAGGCTTTGAGCTCAGGACTCTGGAATGTTGGTTTGGGGGAAGAAACATCAGAAGAAAATGGGATTTGCTGATGACTCCTTTCACAGCCCGAATGTACACCTGCAGATTCATAAGTTCTTGAAGTGGGAACCTGACCACCAGGGATTGGTATTCATTGAAATGGTTCAGAAAGAATCTTTAGCCAAGTGGTTACCTTCTGGTTTCCCATCAGGATTACGTGACCCATTTCAGAAATGACCTCACTGATGCCCTCCCAACAGAGTTCTGTGTGGTCCTGTGGGAGTATCAGTGTGGTTTGTAGGACGTGTTCCAGGAGATTCTAAGCAGTGGCCCGGATTAAGGACGTGGCTCCTGGTCCATCTGGCCCATCTGAGAGCTGAGCCCCGGAGTCAGTCTGAGGAGAGGCAGCAGCGTTGGTCGAGCTGGATTTGGACGGAGGAAGTCAGTCAGCTCACATCATCTGTGTGAGTGGAGTGTTAGGAGCTCTCTATGGGGAGAGAACAATCAAGAAATGAGTTCACAGGCTGGTCTCCAGGTAGGAATTGATTGTTCCTGAATCTCTCCTGAGACAGAGGACAGGAGAGGTCAGTCTTCTCAGCTTTTCAAAATCCTTCTGTTTGTAGGAGCGGTGGTTGCAGGTTAAAAAGTTGTGTTGATGCCCTCCAAGGTATTTTCTCAAAACTCAGAAGTGCGTTTGCCACGTAATATCCCCAGAGAAGACAGAGCAGGAGGAAGAAGAGGAGGAAATGGCAGCTTCTCAGGTAAATATCCTGTCCTGGGTTTCGGGCTGTGTCTGCTTTTCCTCCTAAAATGCCCAAATGAGAATATGCAAGCCTTTAGCTCTCTGCTCCTAATTTTTCTTCCTGGGCATTTATTATCATCTTATTTTTTCCTATTTCATATTATGATAGTGCAGACCAGCCCTTTAGACTATTTCCTGCTGTCCCAGAGCCTTTGCTCGATTGTCTGCATTCTCGCTTTCTATGGAGCATGATGAATTCTCAACGTCAATCAGCGACTTTCAACTGTTGAAAATATTCTTTTTGTGAGAGATCAGCATTTGGAGTCACTCCTATCCTTACTCCCACTGGGATGTGGTTTGGTGTTGGGATTTTAGGGACGTTGCGAAATGCAGTAATGACAGCACCTGCATGCAATTTAGATATTTAGAACAGAGTTTGAAAGTGCCATTATACACAGAATCAACTCTCTTCTGTCCATGGGATTTTCCGGGCAAGAATTCTGCAGTGGGTTGCCATTTCCTCCTCCCTGGGATTCTCTCCACCCTGAGACTGAAACCGCATCTCCAGCACTGGCATGCAGATTCTTTACCACTGAGCCAGCTGGGAAGCCCAGTGACTCAACTCAGTGGTCCAGAGTTTTTCACAAAATTTTCAATGGGCATTGTACAGGGACTTGATGTTAGAGAACTATTGGAAGCTGGCCTGCTTAGATGATGACAGCTTCCTTCCAGAATCCCTTATCTATCTACTGGGTTTTGGTTCCATCATTTCTAGAATGTTTCTGAAAATTTTTGATTCCCACAATAGTTTGAAATCTCTCCTTTCTAAGGGAAATGGGTATGTATGAATTTGGAAAGAAAGGCTTCATGATAATTCATTATGCTGGTAATCTTTTTCTTCCTTGATGTACTCTGCCTCCTTCTGTGAAAGTCAATTCCTAGGCAGGTTGATAAGAAGTCCAGGGTCCTGAGGAGGAAGGGGGAGGGGGATGGTCTGGGATTCTCAAGGAGGAGATAGGGGTCTGCAATTCTAAAGGAGGAAAAGACAAATACCTTTTTTCCCTTTACATTCCTTGGTCTTAGACACATAAAATGACTTTTTTTATGTCTTTATGAGTCTTAGACACAGGACTTTTTCTTTAAGCCCAGAACTGATGATTAAACAACAAACAACTCGGTTTTAAACTCTGTACTAGGGATTATATAACAAAATGTATCCTGCTTGAGCACAGTTTCTCCTTCCTGAAAACCTTCTGACTAATCCTGATATCTTAGAATTTATATTATGGGAAAGGGTCTGATTCAGTTCAGTTCAGTTGCTCAGTCTTGTCTGACTATTTGCAACCCCATGGACCGCAGCACACCAAGCCTCCCTGTCCATCACCCACTCGTGGAGTTTACTCAAACCCATTGAGTCGGTGATGCCATCCAACCATCTCATCCTCTGTCTTCCCCTTCTCCTCCTGCCTTCAATCTTTCCCAGCATCAGGGTCTTTTGAAATAAGTTAGCTCTTCGCATCAGCTTGCCAATGTATTGGAGTCTTAGTTTCAGCATCAGTACTTCCAATGAATATTCAGAACTGATTTCCTTTAGGATTGTGGGAGTGGGTCTGGTAAAATTTTTACAACCTTGAGACATTCTTTTGATTTATTGTAATTACTGATTAAAAAAGTATATAGCTCCCTTGCTTAGACTAGCAAGGGGGGCACTCTCCACCCGCTTCTGATGTCTACGTCAGAAACTTCTCTGTCCCTTTTTCGCTTTAATAAAACTCTGCTACACAAATGGTCTTCAGCGATCAGCCCTGGTGCCTGGTCCCTGGTCCCAAAGTTAAATCTTCTTGTTTGGAGATCATGAATCTGACACCCTTCACTGGAACGTATCACTGCATTCTAGGTTAGTGGTAATTGTATAAGCTCTGTAGTATTAAATAGACACACCTGGTTTTTTTTTTTTTTTTAGATTTTTTTAAATTATTATTTTTACTTTACAATATTTTATTGGTTTTGCCATACATCAACATGCATCTGCCACAGGTGTACACGTGTTCCCCATCCTGAACCTCCCTCCCCATACCATCCCTCTGGGTCTATTGCACAGTTACACACTTACTTTGCCTTCGTAGTACTTGACCAGTATCTCAGGATCTGATGTTATGTATTTGTTAGTGTTATATAGGTGATTTGAATAAAGGATTTGGGGAAATCATTTTCCAGGCTGTATTAACATTGTCTCTCGCGTTCTCGTCTCAACTGAACACATATTGGATTGGACACTGATGAGTCTCTGAAACACAAATATTCCTTTTTGTGATGAACAGGTCTTGTGGGCTCTAAGCTGGACCTGATTACCTTTCTGGAGCAACTGAATGATCCCAGGACTATAAGGAGAATGGAGGCAACAGCCATATTCCCAGTATGTATGAATGGATGGAGATGATGACTCAGATAAGAGGTTCAAGGAGCTAGAGGAAGTCATCCTTTATCAGGTGGTTTTGGAAGATAATCTTCAGTGGAAATGATTTTGGAAAACCTGGGTTTGTGTCCACTGCTGTCATAGAAATGTATCACCTGCCCTAGTCTCTCTTAAATCATTCATAAATTCATCTCCAGTGATTACTTTCCTTCATCGCAGTGTGAACTAAAAGTCTTCTCTTGTCTTGTGAGAAACTGCATTCATTGGTTGCTCTTCCATTTCCTGGGGGTCCTAGGAAAACTGTGCCCATTTTGAGTAACTGTATGACAGTCCTTTTAAGGTTTCCTTGTACCTCTAGCCAAAAATGTGTGAGTGAAGTGGTAGACAAACTGCTAAATTTCTAGGAATATTGGGGACAGGTTTTTGTTTTCTGATTTATAACTTCCTATCCACTGGGAGCTAGAAGGACCTTCTAAATAAATTTCAAACTCAAAAGCTTTTTTCACTACAGAAAGCAAAACCTCCCGAAAATGAAAGACTGCACATCTCAGGTTGACTACAAAGTTGCTCTTTTCCTTATATGATCTCATATTAAATACCTTAAGTGTGTTTGCCCCACTAAATGTGTTTACCCCATTCTAAAATGCAAAAATATTTACTGTATTCAATTAACTCATAGAATTTTAAAATGAACTGGCAAAAATGTTTAGCACATTTTGCACCATATTATTAATACTTGATTCAAGTTATAAACATTTCTAGATTATATAAAGAAATTAGTTTAAAAATTTTAATCGGAATACAGCTGTTTTACAATTTTGTACTACTGTATAGCAAAGAGAGTCAATTACACCTATCAGTCAGTTCAGTTCCGTCGCTCAGTCGTGTCCAACTCTTTGGGACCCCATGGACTACAGCATGCCAGGCTTCCGTGTCCATCACCAACTCCCAGACCCTGCTCAAACTCACGTTCATCGAGTCAGTGATGCCATCCAACCATCTCATCCTCTGTCGTCCCCTTCCTTCTCCTGCCCTCAGTCTTATCCAGCATCAGGATGTTTTCCAATGCATCAGTTCTTCACATCAGATGGTCAAAGTATTGGAGCTTCAGCTTTAGCATCAGTCCTTCCAACGAATATTCAGGATTGATTTCGTTTAGAATAGAGTGGTGTGATCTCCTTGCAGTCTAAGAGACTCTCAAGTGTCTTCTCCAACACCACAGTTCAAAAGCATCAGTTCTTCGATGCTCAGCCTACTTTATGGTTCAACTCTCACATCCATACATGACTACTGGAAAAACCATATCTTTGAGTACACAGACATTTGTCTGCAAAGGAATGTCTCTATTTTTTGGTATGCCGTCTACATTGCTCATAGCTTTCCTTCCAACGAGCAAGCGTTTTCTACTTTCATGGTTGAAGTCAACATCTGTAGTGATTTTGAAGCCCAAGAACAGAAAGTCTGTCACTGTTTTGATTGTTTTCCCATCTATTTGCCATGAAGTGATGGGACCAGATGCCATGATCTTAGTTTTCTAAATGCTGAGTTTGAAGCCAACTTTTTGACTCCTCTCTTTCAGTTTCATCAAGATACCCTTCAGTTCCTCTTTGCTTTCTGTAATTAGGGTCGTGTCATCTGTATATCTGAGTTTATTGATATTTCTCCCTGTTTTGATTCCAGTTTGTGTTTCTTCAAGCCTGACATTTCACATGACGCAAAGTGAAACTGAAAGTCACTCAGTTCTGACCAACTCTTTGTGACCTTATGGACTATACAATCCATGGACTTCTTCAGGCCAGAATACTGGAGTAGGTAGCCATTCCCTTCTCTAGGAGATCTTCCCAACCCAGGGACCGAGCTGAGAGCTCCTGCATGATGTACTCTGCATATAAGTTAAATAAGCAGGGTGACAATAGGCAGTCTTGACATATTCCTTTCCCAATTTAGAACTAGTCCATTGTTCCATCTCCAGTTCTGTTTCTTTTTGACTTGCATACAGATTTCTCAGGAGGCAGGTAAGGTGGTCTGGTATTCCCATCTTGTTAAGAGTTTTCCACTTTGTTTTGATCCACACCGTCAAAGACTATGGTGTAGTCAATAAAGTATAAGTAGATTTTTTTCTGGAACTCTCTTGCTTTTTCTATGATTCAATGGATGTTGGCAATTTAATCTCTGGTTCCTCTGCCTTTTGTAAACCCAGCTTGAATGTCTGGACGTTCTCAGTTCACATACTGTTGATGCCACGCTTGGAGAATTTTGAACCTTACTTTTGTAGTATGTGAAATGAGTGCAGTTGTGCGCTAGTTTCATCATTCTTTAGCATTGTGTTTCTTTGGGATTGGAATGAAAACTGACCTTTTCCAGTCCTGTGGCCACTACTGAGGTTTCCAAATTAGCTGGCATACTGTGTGCAGCACTTGAGCAACATCATCTTTTAGGACTTGAAACAGCTCAACTGGAATTCTATCATCTCCACTAGCTTTATTCATAGTGATCCTTCCCATGGCCCACTTGACTTCAGACTCCAGGATGTCTGTCTCTAGCTGAGTCATCACATGATCCTGGTTATATTGGTCATTATGATCTTTTTTGTATATCTCTCCTTGTATTCTTGTCCCTTTTTCTTAATAGTTTCCACTTCTGTTAGGTCCATACCATTTCTGTCCTTTATTGTGCCCATCTTTGTATGAAAAGTTCCCTTGGTATATCAATTTCCTTGAAGAGATCTCCAGTCTTCCCCATTCTACTGATTTCCATACCACTTTGGTCTCCACAGAGCTATGAGTACACTTCCCTGTGTTTCACCCAGGGAAGTATTTTTAAAAGGCTCTCTTCTTATTTAATTTCTTAAGAACTAGCACTTCATTTAGTTTATCTTATTTGTAATCCACTTCCTCAGACACTGTCTTATGTGTCCTGTTTCTGATTCGTTTTCTGTCACTACCATTTATGATTTTTAGATTGAAACATCTAATAGAACATTCTCAGAAACATGTTTGAAAAGAACTGGATTAAAGAATTATCAGGAGCCTAGGATTTGTGAAAACGTCTGGTGTCTCTACTTAAGACAACTAAAAGCAAGAAGTAATTTTTAGATTGCCCATCTTCTCTTCATTTAGTGGTTTTTGTAGGGTTTGATGTTGCTTTGCTCTCTATATCCTATTTCTTTGCCATCTCATTTTGTCCAGTTTTCTGTCTGTGATCTCTGTTTTGACGGCTACACGAACCTAGTTAGTCTTCCTTCTGGTGTCTGCAACTTGGTGGGTGAGGTTGGTCCAGAGGTTTGTGCCCTTATCCCCTTGATCTGGGCTTTGATTGGATTACGATGACCAGAGCTTGCCCTGGATACTGAGGGGATCTTCCCAATTGCTCTGTGGTTTTCAGTGTCCTCTTTGTGGTGATTCCTGCTCCCTGGTTGGTGGAATAGAGCCCCAGATGTGTTTCTGAGCTGTGTTTCTGATCTGTGGTGAGAGGCTGGTGGGATTGGGGCACACCCACTGGGAGAGAAGCCACTGAATATTTCTCCTCGCAAAATATGCTCCACGGGGTGTGCTCTGTGTGTCACCTTTCATGCTCTAGCAAGCTCTTGTGTGATCCTATTATTGGCATTGCTCTTGGCCCCACCCTAAGCATGGGTCACCCTGTTTATTTAACTCATATGTAGAGTACATCATGAGAAATGCTGGACTGCATGAAGCACAAGCTGGAATCAAGATTGCTGGTAGAAATACCAATAATCTCAGAAATGCAGATGACACAACCCTTAGGGCAGAGAGTGAAGAAGAGTTAAAGAGCCTTTTGATGAAACTGAAAGAGGAGAGTGAAAAAGTTCGCTTAAAACTCAACATTCAGAAAATTAAGATCATGGCATCTGGTCTCAACACTTCATGGGAAATAGACGGGAAACAATGGAAACAGTGACAGACTTTATTTCTTCGGGTTGCAAAATCACTGCAGATGGTGACTGCAGCCATTTAATTTTAAGATGTTTATTCCTTGGAAGAAATGTTATGACCAACCTACACAGCATATGAAAAAGCACAGATATTATTTTGCCAACAAATGTCCGTGTAGTCAAGGGTATGGTTTTTCCAGGAGTCATGTATAGATGGGAGAGTTGGGCTATAAAGAAAGCTGAGCACTGAAGAATTGATGCTTTTTAACTGTGGTGGTGGAGACTCTGAGTGACTTGGAGAGCAAGGAGATCCAACCAGTCCATCGTAAAGGAAATCAGTCCTGAATATTCATTGAAAGGACTGTTGCTGAAGGTGAAACTCTAATACTTTGGCCACCTGATGCGAATAAGTGACATTCGAAAAGACCCTGATACTGGGAAAGGTTGAAGACAGGAGCAGAAGAGGACAATAGAGGATGAGATGGTTGGGTGGCATCACTGACTCAATGGGGTCCCAAAGAGTCGGACACGACTGAGCGACTGAACTGAATCACTCAGATGAACCATTGGGAGGAAACTGTAACCAGAGACCTGCTTACAACAGGGCAGTTGGCTTTTCTCTTAGGAAGTGAGTCCAGAAAGAAAGAGGGAGACCGGAACCCACATTGTTGTTTATAACATAACCACAGAAATGACATACCGTTACTCCTACCAGAATCTGTTGATACACAGAATGCTTCTGTTAATTGTTGCGGCTGCTGCTGAAGTGATTACGTTCTACTTTTCGTCACTGAGGAGACACCCATCTTCACACACTCACACAAAGGGCTTTTGAATTTTCCCCGTTTTTCAACGTGCTGAAAACACCTCAGATTCCCATAGACACCTCTCAAAATTTTTCTCTTTTGCCTTAATTGTTTGAAACACTAGTTAGAACAAGCAGGAAGCAGCTCTGCTCCAGAAGGAATCGAAGAGATTTAAAGGCATCAAAAGGTAGAGAAAGGAAGCACAGCTGGACAGAAGGACCAACAGACCCAAAATTGACAGGAGTGGGGGTGAGGGGAGGCAAGGCTCCGCCCCCACTGGCCCCGCCCCTACGTGCCTGTGCTTTTGGCCTCTTCCTACCCTCGACCTTACGACGCCTCTTGTTGGCCGCGGCGTAGCTCACTCACCTTCCTCTGTCATACAGGAAGGAAACCTTTCAAGTGTACAGAATGTAGCAAAGCATTTATCCGTTGCTCACATCTTACTCAACATCAGCGAATTCATACTGGAGAGAAACCTTATAAATGTACAGAATGTGGCAAAGCCTTTAATCACAACTCAACACTTCCTGAAAATCAGCAAATGCTTACTGCAGAGAAACCTTATAAATGTACAGAATGAGGCAAAGCTTGTAATCAAAACTCAACTCTTACTCAACATCAGTGAACACATACTGGACAGAAACCTTATAAATACAAAGAATGTGACAAAGCCTTTATCCGTTGCTCACATCTTACTCGACATTAGCAAACTCATACTGGTGAGAGACCTTATCATTGTACAGAATGTGGTCAAACCTTTATTCAAAGTTCAAGTTTAACTGCACATCATCAAATCCATACTGGGGAGAAATGATACAAATGTAAAGAATGTGGCAAAACCTTTATTACAAGTTCAAATCTTACTCAACATCACCGAATTCGTATGGGGGACAGACGTTATAAATGTACGGAGTGTGGCAAGGCCTTTATTAACAGTTCTTGTCTTACTAAACATCAGCAAATCCACTGGGGAGAGACGGTATAAATGCACCGAATGTGGCAAAGCCTTTAATCGGAACTCAATTCTTACTACACATTTGCAAGTTCATACTGGAGAGAAACCTTATAAATGTACAGAATGTGGCAAAGCCTTTAGTCATAGTGGTCATCTCACTAAACATCTCCGAACACATGCTGGTGAGTGATGGAATAAGTGATGGAAGATGTTTGCCCTAAACATACATCAGAAAACAAGAGTTTATACAAGAAACCTATGGAAATGTAACAAATATGTAGAAAACTATTTAATCAAAAATCAACTTGAAATAAATTACAGAGATTGCATACTAGAAAGTATTTCATCAATCCTCTTTTCTAAATTTTCTCTAGATGGAGAGTTACTGTAGAGAGCAATCCATAGTTAAAAAACAGAAAATGGATATATTAGCCAGGATCGTGAGATAAAGGTTGACAGTTAGAAGGCTACACCTATTAGCAATGTATCTTTGTTTACAATGACTTGATTTGAGATTAGGTGAAAAACAAAATGAATGTAATTCAATGCTCAAATAATCCATATTATGCTTTGTTTCTAGTGTGAATGAAAAAAAGTTTTTGATGGTTAATGCTTCAAAGATTAGCCTTTTTATGTTGTGTTGCAACCATTTCTATCTATTTTCCATTAGAAGATGAAGGATCAGTTCGGTTCAGTTCAGTCACTCAGTCATGTCCAACGCTTTGTGACCCCATGAACCGCAGCAGGCAAGGCTTCCCTGTCCATCACCAACACCCGGAGTTTATCCAAACTCATGTCCATCGAATTGGTGATGCCATCCAGCCATCTCATCCTCTGTCATCCCCTTCTCCTCCTGCCCCCAGTCCCTTCCAGCATCAGGATCTTTTCCAGTGAGTCAACTCTTCACATGAGGTGGCCAAAGTATTGGAGTTTCAGCTTTAGCATCAGTCCTTCCAATGAACACCCAGGACTGATCTCCTTTAGGATGGACTGGTTGGATCTACTTGCAGTCCAAGGGACTGTCAAGAGTCTTCTTCAACACCACAGTTCAAAGGCATCAAATCTTCGGTGCTCAGCTTTCTTCACAGTCCAACTCTCACATCCATACATGACCACTGGAAAAACCATAGCCTTGACTAGACGTACCTTTGTTAGCCAAGTAATGTCTCTGCTTTTGAATATGCTATCTAGGTTGATCATAACTTTCCTTCCAAGGACTAAGTGTCTAAATTTCATGGCTACAGTCACCATCTGCAGAGATTTTTGAGCCCCAAAAAATAAAGTCTGTTTAAAAACTGTTTCCTCTGTTTCCCCGTCTATTTCCCATGAAGTGATCGGACCGGATGCCCTGATATTGGTTTTCTAATATCATAGTTATCTAATAAAGTTTTAGCTTTAACCCAACTTTTTCACTCTCCTCTTTCACTTTCATCAATACCGTAATGTAAAATGTACAACGAACATCTAACTGGAGGTGTTTGTATTTCATATGAAGTATCCTGGGAGGTTGCCATAATATAAGCGATCATGAAATCTTTCCGTGTATTAAAGTAAGAAAGAAGTTGGTTCTATTGTTTTTTGCTCAATATTTATTTGGCTGCATCAGATCTTAGTTGCAGTATGTGGGACCTAGTTCCCTGACCAGGGATTGAACCCAGATCCCCTGCATTGGGAATGCAGATCTTAGCCACTGGGCCACCAGGGAACTTCTCCAAAAGTCGGTTCTAAATTTTCAATACTTATATCACTTGAACTGTAAGAACACAATCACAGTTCACTACAATATTGATTTATCTTTATAATATCAGCATAAGTGAAGTATATTACTTGACAATGTTGAAATAAAGACAGCTTCTGTGATAACCTAGAAATGTATTAGAAACCCTTTCCAGAAAAGGCATGTAATTAGTGTATTTCTTGTTTACTGTTTCCTAGGCTTTGTTTTGTAAGTCATAAACATAATGATCCTAACATCCTTTTATCAGAAAAATGAGTATTTCTCTGTGCTTTTAATCTGATTAAGTCATGGATCCTACTGTGGATTGTAAAATGTTTAATTTCAACCTTGTGTGAAATTAATACATGGTTATTAATAAACGTGAATGGTTTCTAGTGTTTCAATTGATTGTAATGAATGAAGTGTTAAGACTGTGATCAGCAGTCTTGCCCAACCCCAGGTTCTACTTTACAGGTCCCCCTTCAATGACACCCTCACAGAGCTCACCAGAATCCTGCTCGTCTTGGTCCCTCAGTCTGCGGAGCCCAGAGCACTTCACCCAGGGTCACTTATAAGCCTGAGTCCCACTTACTGGCACTGTCTGGGCCTGGTTCTAGCCTTGACCTCCCACAGGGTCCCTCAAGGCTTGCTGTGAGTTCTCTCATAAACTCACCAGCTTCAATTTTCCTTTCTTCTTCTGTTGAACTAAGACTTTCCATGGGATTATTTTAGCAAATATAAATTTAACAAAGTCACAGGAAGGACAATTAAAAAACATGATTGCAAAATTCTGAACTAAGATTCATAAAATTTTACCACATGTAAAATTCTCAGCACATGTCTCTCATCTAGGCTTAAAGGAACTGTTTTCTCATGCCTTTGACATACATTGAATGCAATATATAAATATCTGAAGGTACATATATTAGCAGTGAGAAAACTAATATAGAATGTGCAAGTGTAGGAGTTTTAGTGCATATTTATTTAAAGAATTTGGGAATGATAGATCCAAAGTGAGAATATCAGCATGGTAAATATCAGATTTACCACGAATTTACAGAGTTGTCAACTAATCTGTTTTGTCGACTTTTCATGGAATTTATTTCCTTACATGTCAGGAGGTTGCGTTTGTTAAGGAACTGCCACACTGTCCTCCCTAGTGGCTGCACCAGCTTCCGTTCCCTTCCGTCATGTAGGAGGTTCCCTGATCTCCATAGCCTCTTCAGCCTTTATTATATCATTAGTGGGCATTTTGATAATGGTTATTCTGACTAGAATGAGGTGATACCTCATTGTAGTTTTGTTTTCCTTTTCTTAATAATTACTGACGCTGAGTGTCTTTCATTTGCCTCTTGCCCATCTAAATGTCTTCTTTGGAGATATGAGGTCTTAGTCCAATTTTTGATTGAGTTCTTTTGTCCCTAATATTTTAAACATTTTGTAAATTTTTGCCTGTTGCTGTGTGCAGGCTTCCTCTAGGTGTGGTGCATGGGGTTCTCATTGTAGTGGCTTTTTCTGTGAAGCACGGCTCTAGGTGTCAGTAGTTGCAGAACACAGGCTCAGTAGTTGTGGTGCACAGGCTAAGTTGCCCTGCAGCATGTGCAATATTCCTGAGACAGGGTTCAACCCCATATCCCCTGCACTTCCTGGCAGATTTGTATCCACTGGACAATTGTTTTACAATTTTTTGTAAAAATGGAAGTTTTTCTTTTCTTTTGAAAGGTATATATTTTTAGTTTTTGAGTTTTTTAACCTTTTTAAAATTTTTCCATTGAAGGATAATTGCTTTACAGAATTTTGTTGTTTTCTGTCAAACATGAACAAGAATCAGCCATAGGTACACCGTGTCCCCTCCCTTCTGAGCCTCCCTCCCACAGCCCTCCCCATCCCACCCTTCTACATTGTTACAGTGCTGTCTTCCTTTCTGCTGTACAACATTGTCAATCAGCCATAAGTGTTGAGGCAGTCTGAGTGCGGGTTCAAAAAGGATTTCCAGACACAGAGCATTTCAGAAAGGAGTGAGTTTATTAAAAACAAAGGGCAGAGATAAAGCAGGCACTGTGAGTGCAACGGGCCCACATCCGCACAGACCAGGGGATGCCGACAGTTTCCATGGGCTAATAGGCAATTTTTATAGCCTCAAAGCAAAATTGCTGCTGGATGGTTGATGTTAGGTGATTGGTTGGGGCACTATAGGGTGCTTACTGGAGTGGGCATCTTTGCCCCACTGGGAGTCGGGAAGCCTGGTATGACTATCAGTGGGCTTTTAAAAAGGTTTCAGAGAGGCTTAGTCAGTTTTGAAAGTGTCCTTGATTCTGAGCTCCGCTTCTGTGTTCTTGGTGCAAGGCTTCACATCTCTGGCCTTGGGGCAGCACGCCACAAATAACAGTAGCCATGATCTGTATTCTCTGTGTTGATTGTGTCATTCCACTTGGCAGTCATTTAAAATGGAACCAAAATACTGAGAATCATGCTGAAGATCCAGCAGAGGATACTGAAGGTGCCCACATATTTGGGAGCTTTTCTCTTAAGCTCTGCCCACCTGGAGTCACTGAGAATGATGGTCACCTGAAAGGCACTCAAGAGGAAGATGGTGCCAATGGACACATCTCTGCCCATTCTTTGAACGGAAAAAGCAAATGTGCATCGAAAGCTGCCAGTGTTTCAGGAATTCCTTTCAAATGAACAACTAAGAGTTTGGCTAGAGTCACGTGCTTGAGAATCCAGTCTGTGGACCGACATTTGCCACCTGCGAAATAAAGGGAGGGAAAATGGTAAACAAGACAGAAATTCCCCATAATCCCTGCCGTAATCTGCAATAAAAAGATCACTCTTATTGCCAAATCCTCGGGGGGCCATTCTGCCAAATTCTGGGAACTAATAATCTTCTTCTGAGCCAGAGAATCCTGCATGAGAAAATGAGGCAGAACTCTGTACCATATCAACTGGAATTGATACTCTTAAGTATTCTTCATTTACTTTAGATGCCACTGAAAAAGAAGTATTTATATTTCTTCCTGTAAAACAAGTGTCTGATATTTGAATGTGTAACAGTGAAAATACTTAAAGGAATATCAATGAGGATTTAAAAGTCATGCCCTGGTGGTTCAGTTGTAGAGATTCCACCTGCCAAGCGGGAGATGAGTGTTCGATCCCTGGGTAAGGAACAAATGAGTGTAATATCAGTAAAGATACCATGATTATATTTTAAACTACACAAGATGATTTTTAAGTTCACACAGGGTAAAGATAAGGTAAGAGTAAAAATATTCAGGAAACAATATTATAGCATACCTTTTAGTTACAATAAATGAAAGTTAGATAATAAAGTAGAAATAGGTGGATGTGAATTGATAAGTTCAGTACAATGGTGGGAAGGAGGATAAATACTGCATTACAAAGCAGTAGTGAAAAGATGACCTTTTTTTTTTTTTTTCAACAAATGAGTTAGTATAATGGCGACTATCTTCCCACCTTTGTACATACCAAGTGAATCAAAGTTTTTAAAAATCTTGGTAAAATGCTGGGAGCCAGCACGGGAGTTCCCACCCATGACAAAGGTCATGCAGAGAGGATCTGACATGCAAAGGTGAATCAGAACTCAAGGGGCCCCCCTGGACCTGCCCGAGCATCTACCCCAAAACCAAAATCTGTCTGTTTTACTATTTCACGACCTTCACCAACTCTTCTGACATTAACGGGGGGCTATCCCCGACCACCTTTCCCTAAAGAAAATCAATTTAGAGCTCTAGTTATTAAGTCTCCTGGGCATAATAGGAATGTTTCAATTCAAACCCCTCTGATGACTTTCTAGCTTGCCTGACAGGTTTGTTCAGATTCCTTCAGCTAAGCATGTGATTGCTCACAGCATCCCAACCATAAGAAGCAGGGAAGCTTAAATATTCTAACAATGCAGAGCTTCTTAGAGAGTTAAAATTGTTAGAATAGAACTAGTAGAGGATATCTTTGTTGACCTCATGCTTGCTGCCAAGTTTCCATCAGATCAGATCAGATCACATCAGTCGCTCAGTCGTGTCCGACTCTTTGGGACCCATGAATCGCAGTACGCCAGGACTCCCTGTCCATCACCAACTCCTGGAGTTCATTCAGACCCACGTCCATCGAGTCAGTGATGCCATCCAGCCATCTCATCCTCTGTCGTCCCGCTCTCCTCCTGCCCCCAATCCCTCCCAGCATCAAAGTCTTTTCCAATTAGTCAATTCTTCGCATGAGGTGGCCAAAGTACTAGAGTTTCAGCTTTAGCAGCATTCCTTCCAAAGAAATCCCAGGGCTGATCTCCTTCAGAATGGACTGGTTTGATCTCCTTGCAGTCCAAGGGACTCTCAAGAGTCTTCTCCAACACCACAGTTCAAAAGCATCAATTCTTCGGGTCTCAGCCTTCTTCACAGTCCAACTCTCACATCCATACATGACCACAGGAAAAACCATAGTCTTGACTAGATGGACCTTTGTTGGCAAAGTAATGTCTCTGCTTTTAAATATGCTATCTAGCTTGGTCATAACTTTCCTTCCAAGGAGTAAGCGTCTTTTAATTTCATGGCTGCAGTCACCATCTGTGGCGATTTTGGAGCCCAGAAAAATAAAGTCTGACACTGTTTCCACTGTTTCCCCATCTATTTCCCATGAAGTGGTGGGACTGGATGCCATGATCTTCGTTTTCTGAATGTTGAGTTTAAGCCAACTTTTTCACTCTCCACTTTTACTTTCATCAAGAGGCTTTTGAGTTCCTCTTCACTTTCTGCCATAAGGGTGGTGTCATCTGCATATCTGAGGTTATTGATATTTCTCTCGGCAATCTTGATTCCAGCTTGTTTTCTTCCAGTCCAGCGTTTCTCATGATGTACTCTGCATATAAGTTAAATGAACAGGGTGACAATATACAGCCTTGACAAACTTCTTTTCCTATTTGGAACCACTCTGTTGTTCCATGTCCAGTTCTAACTGTTGCTTCCTGACCTGCATACAAATTTCTCAAGAGGCAGATCACGTGGTCTGGTATTCCCATCTTTTCAAGGATTTTCCACAGTTTATTGTGATCCACACAGCCAAAGGCTTTGGCATAGTCAATAAGCAGAAATAGATGTTTTTCTGGAACTCTCTTGCTTTTTCCATGATCCAGCGGATGTTGGCAATTTGATCTCTGGTTCCTCTGCATTTTCTAAAACCAGCTTGAACATCAGGAAGTTTACGGTTCACATATTGCTGAAGCCTGACTTGGAGAATTTTGAGCATTACTTTACTAGCGTGTGAGATGAGTGCAATTGTGCAGTCACTTGAACATTCTTTGGTATTGCCTTTCTTTGGGATTCGAATGAAAACTGACCTTTTCCAGTCCTGTGGCTACTGCTGAGTTTTCCAAATTTGCTGGCATATTGAGTGCAGCACTTTCACAGTATCATCTTTCAGGATTTGGAATAGCTCAACTGGAATTCCATCACCCCCAGTAGCTTTGTTCATAGCGATGCTTTCTAAGGCCCACTTGACTTCACATTCCAGGATGTCTGGCTCCAGGTCAGTGACCACATCATCGTGATTATCTGAGCCGTGAACATCTTTTTTGTACAGTTCTTCTGTCTATTTTTGCCATCTCTTCTTAATATCTTCTCCTTCTGTTAGGTCCATACCATTTCTGTCCTTTATCGAGCCCATCTTTGCATGAAATGTTCCTTTGGTATCTCTCATTTTTTTGAAGAGATCCCTAGTCTATCCGATTCTATTGTTTTCCTCTATTTTTTTTGCATTGATCGCTGAAGAAGGCTTTCTTATCTCTTCTTGCTATTCTTTGGAACTCTGCATTCAGATGCTTATATCTTTCCTTTTCTCCTTTGCTTTTCACTTCTCTTCTTTTCACAGCTATTTGTAAGGCCTCCCCAGATAACCATTTTGCTTTTTTGCATTTCTTTTCTATGGGAATGGTCTTGATCCCTGTCTCCTGTACAATGTCACGAACCTCATTCCATAGTTCATCAGGCACTCTATTTATCAGATCTAGGCCCTTAAATCTATTTCTCACTTCCACTGTATAATCATAAGGGATTTGATTTAGGTCATACCTGAACGATCTAGTGGTTTTCCCTATTTTCTTAAATTTAAGTTTGAATTTGG
Source organism: Bos indicus x Bos taurus (assembly GCF_003369695.1). Lineage (NCBI taxonomy): Eukaryota > Metazoa > Chordata > Mammalia > Artiodactyla > Bovidae > Bos > Bos indicus x Bos taurus. The sequence goes on from NC_040093.1 coordinate 5,425,964, forward strand.
CAATAAGGAGTTCATGGTCTGAGGCACAGTCATCTCTTGGTCCTATTTTTGCTGACTGTGTAGAGCTTCTCCATCTTTGGCTGCAGAGAATATAATCAATATGATTTCAGTGTTGACCATCTGGTGATGTCCATGTACAGAGTATTCTCTTGTGTTGTTGGAAGAAGGTGTTTGTTATGACCAGTGCATTTTCTTGGCAAAACTACATTAGTCGTTGCCCTGCTTCATTCCGTATTCCAAGGCCAAATTTGCCTGTTACTCCAGGTGTTTCTTGACTTCCTACTTTTGCATTCCAGTCCCCTATAATGAAAAGGACATCTTTTTGGGGTGTTAGTTCTAAAAGGTCTTATAGGTCTTCATAGAACCGTTCAACTTCAGCTTCTTTAGTGTTACTGGTTGGGGCATAGACTTGGATTACTGTGATATTGAATGGTTTGCCTTGGAAACGAACAGAGATCATTCTGTCGTTTTTGAGATTGCATCCAAGTACTGCATTTCGGACTCTTGTTGACCATGATGGCCACTCCATTTCTTCTGAGGGATTCCTGCCCGCAGTAGTAGATATAATGGACATCTGAGTTAAATTCACCCATTCCAGTCTATTTCAGTTTGCTGATTCCTAGAATGTCGACATTCACTCTTGCCATCTCTTGTTTGACCACTTCCAGTTTGCCTTGATTCATGGACCTGACATTCCAGGTTCCTATGCAATATTGCTCTTTACAGCATCGGACCTTGCTTCTGTCACCAGTCACATCCGCAGCTGGGTATTCTTTTTGCTTTGGCTCCATCCCAGAACAGTATGAAAAGGCAAGTTTCCATATCCCTTACCTATTGTGTCCCTGGGAGTGTATTGATTAATATAGTTGGTATATAGAAATGTAAGTAGTAGCTTTAATGTTTGTAACTTTGGACCCTTGGGTTAATTCTTTTCTTGTTATAATCCACCACACTTTTGCCGTATAGGAATGCAACTTTATCTAATGCTTTCAGAGGGTGGTGCTTGACTTTAAAATAATCACCTTTAGAGAAAAATAAGTTTTCTGAAGAAAGGGTCATAAAATGTTAACAGGCCTCCTGGCCAGAAGATGATGTAAATCACCTAAAGCTTTTGCACATGATAAGTTTGCAGAAGGAAAGCCTGGCTTCGATAAGGGTCAAGCACTGCTGACCTTGCATGACTCTACCCCACCTCCATTGTCCTCTATGCACAACTTAAGCTATAAAAACTACCTTGAAAAATAAAGTGTGGGCTTTGCCCACTGAAGCTGTGTCTCCCCATGCCGTTCTTTCTCTTTCCTTCTCCTTTTTCAGGCTGATTCCCTGCAGCGCAAGGGCCCTCTACGTTCACTTTCCTGCCTGGGCTTCTAAGACCCACTGGAGAAGGTGCCTGAGGTGGGGCACATTCAGCTATTTGAGAGGGCGCCTGTGGCCTACATGAACAGAGCAAGTCTTGTGCTGGGGCTTTATTGGTTTTCTGGGTAAACCAAGGCATATCAACCTCTTTTCTCTCCTCTATTTTCTTAACTGCAAAATTCTTTCCTTATCTCTTTATTTCTCTCAGTCACCGATGCCGTCCTCCCGAGGGAATCCCTGGATGCAACCAGGGCTGGATCCCGGCAGTAAAACATACATAAGATGAAATTATAAAAATAAATAAAAGTCATGTCTATAACACACGTTTATATACATCAAAATTCATGCCAGGATGAGTATTTTCATAGAACCATAAGTAGCAATGAGCCTAATACAGGTTACAGATTTGTAAAACTGTAAAGTCTTTTTATTAAAAAGGTGAAAATTAGAACTTAGTTCAGTTCAGTTCAGTTGTGACCAACTCTCTGCAACCCCATGGACTGCAGCACGCCAGGCTTCCCTGTCCATCACCAATTCCCAGTGTTTGCTCAAACTCGAGTCCATTGAGTCAGTGATGCCATCCAACCATTTTCATCCTCTGTCGTCCCCTTCACCTCCTCTCTTCAATCTTTCTCACCAACAGGGCTTTTTCCAAGAAGTTAGTTTTTCGCATCAGGTGGCCAAAACTATTGGAGCTTCAGCTTCAGTATCAGTCTTTCCAAAGAATATTCAGGATTGATTTCCTTTACGATTGACTGTTATGATCTCCTTGCTGTCCAAGGGATTCTTGAGAGTCTTCTCCAACACCACAATTGAAAAGCATCAATTCTCCAGTGCTCAGTTTTTTTTATGGTCTAACTCTCACATCCATACATGACTACTGGAAACACCATAGCTCTGACTATACAGACCCTTGTTAATAGAGTAATGACTTCGATTTTTAATATGCTCTCCAGGTTGGTTATGGCTTTTCTTCCAAGAAACAAGCGCCTTTTAATTTCATGGCTGCAGCCAATATCTCTAGTGATTTTGGAGCCTGAGAAAATACAGTCTGTCACTCTTTGCATTGTTTCTCCATCTATTGAAGTCCATCCCATGAAGTGATGGGACTGGGTTTCATGATTTTCATTTACTGAATGCTGAGATTGAAGCCAGCTTTTTCACTCTCCTGTTTCACTTTCATCAAGAGATTCTTTAGTTCCTCTTCACTTTCTGCCCTAAGGTTGGTGTCATCTGCATATCTAAGGTTATTGATATTTCTCCCAGAAATCTTGGTTCCAGTTTGTGCCTCATCCAGCCGCTCATTTAGCTTAAATACTAAATACTCTGCATTTAAGTTAAATAAGCAATATGAGAACATACAGCCTTGATATACTCCTTTCGAAATGTGCAACTAATCTGTTCCATTTCCAGCTGTAACTGTTGCTTCTTCACCTGCATCCTAATTTTTCAGGAGACTGCTAAGGTGTTCTGGCTTTCCCATCTCTTTAAGAATTTTCCACACTGTCTTGTGATCCACACAAATGCTTTAACATAGTCAATGAAGCAGTAGTGGAGATTTTTCTGGAACTCTCTTTTTCTATGATCCAAGGGATCTTGGCAATGTGATCTTTGGTTCCTTTCTTTGCCTTTTCTAAATCCAGCTTGAACATCTGGAAGTTCTTGGTTCACATACTATTGAAGCCTGGCTTGGAGAATTCCGGGCACTACTTTACTGGCATGTGAGATGAGTGGAACAACTGTGCTTCAGTTTGACCATTCTTTGGCATTGCCTTTCTTTGAGATTTGAATCATAACTGATATTTTCCAGTCCTGTAGCCAGGGCTGAATTTTCCAAATGTGCTGGCACATTAAGTGCAGGATGTTGAACCTGAAACTCCAATACTTTGGCCACCTGACGCCAAAAGCTGACTCATTAGAAAAGACTCTGATGCTGCGAGGGATTGGGGGCAGGAGGAGAAGGGGACAACAGACGATGAGATGGCTCGATGGCATCACCAACTCGATGGACATGAGTTTAAGTGATCTCAGGGGTTTGGTGATGGACAGGGAGGCCTGGCCTGCTGCGATTTATGGGGTTGCAAAGAGTCAGACATGACTGAGCATCTGAACTGAACTGAATTCCAAATCATAAACTGATCTGTTAATTAATGTGACATTAAACATATTGAGCGGAAGTCAAGATATCTGAAACATTAATATATCACATATAAAGAAAATGACATTTTAAGAAAGTGATTTTTATTTTGTAAAATGAAGTTATACAACTATAAATTTTGAGAATATTTTCAAATCAGAGAATAGGACACACTATGCTTTTATGCCTCATAGCTGCCATCTGAAACCCATTTCTGAAGTTACTTTTGGAAAATGGTCTGACCCAAATCACCCAATTATGGATTTTTCAATAGGAAACAATGTCTCTGTTAAGCACTTTATAAATTCTAGAGTTAGAGCAGGTATTTCTACTGCTTTCTGGTAGTTCAGATGGTAGAGAACCTGCCTAGAATGCAGGAAACCAGGAATCAATACCTTGATTGGAAAGATCCCTTGGAGAAGGATATGGCTACCCACTCCACTATTCTTGCCTGGAGACTTCCATGGATAGATGAGCCTGGCTGGCTACAGTCCATGGCGTTGCAAAGAGTCAGACACGACGATTGGACTAAGCACACAATTGTCAACTGTATACACTGTTTCTAATAAATATCATTCTAATAGATTTATTACTCATGGAGGTACTGTTGGCACACATATAGTAACCCTCCAAATGTATGATTTCTGTAAGGTACTCCATGATTTCCCATATATCTCTGCAATTCCAGTCATTAGTTATACTAAACTTTAGGTTTCATATCGCTTGGATTCTAAAATAACAATCACTGTCACAAAAGTTATACTGTGATTTCCTTGGTTGTCCAGTGACTAAGACACCTGGCTCTCAATGCTAGCTTCGGCGAGGGCGGGGGTGGTGGGTGGGGGGTCAGGACTTGGGGGAGGTGCCTAGGTTTGATCCCTGATCAGGGAACTAAATCCCATATAGCACAAGTAAGATCCAGTTGCTGCTGCTGCTAAGTCACTTCAGTCGTGTCTGACTCTGTGTGACCCCATAGACGGTAGCCCACCAGGCTCCCCCATCCCGGGGATTCTCCAGGCAAGAACACTGGAGTGGATTGCCATTTCCTTCTCCAATTCTTGAAAGTGAAAAGTGAAAGTGAAGTCGCTCAGTCATGTCCCACTCTTAACTACCCCACGCACTGCAACATAACAGGCTCCTCCGTCCATGGGTTATTCCAGGCAAGAGTACTGGACTTAGCTGCCATTGCCTTTTCCAAAGATACAGTATAGCCAAAGAAATAAATATTTTTCAAAAAGAATTACAGTAAGATATGTTAGGAGGCATTGTGAACTGACATCTGGTCGCACCTAATCTCTCTTTCATAGCTCAATTACATTTTTTGAATTCTTCCTCCTTCCAGTGTTGCTTTGGCACTGCATTATTTTGAGTCAGAACACTTTGTTTTCCTGAATGGTCACCAACCCAGACTCCTGGAAGCACCTGTTTCTTGCAGATTCTTGCCCACAAGCTGAAACAGAAAATACTCACTTGATATCCTCACATAGCCCAGATATTGGGTCAGAGTGCAGGTCACATCAAGCTGCTCCTGTGATGGGGACGGACACAGCCAGACCCCTAGATAGGGGTTTGTGATTCTGTGACCTCATGACCCTTCAGAACTGCAATTATCTTTTCACCTGTATCTGCGATGTGAGACAGGCTTGGAGAACTGAGATTATTTGTGGAAATCTTTATGGCTCAGTTGCTAATGATAAAAGAACAATTAAAGGTTTGTACCGATCCTCTCCAAAGGGACTCTTGAAATGCTTGAGGAAGGTTCTAGTCCCTTTGGTCCCTGGAGACAGACAGGGACTCACAAGGAACCTGTAGTAAATACTGAGGTCTGACAAAGGAAGGGAATTTCATGTGTCTGCTTGTATAGTTAGTATCCATGAGAAGCATTTCTACCAAAAATGAGTTATTTCCTATTCTTGAGACCACTGAACTGTGCCTCCATTTAGATTATGAGTAGAGAAATGGAGCCAAAGCACCTGAGAGGGATTTTCAAGAATTTCTCCATCTGTCATCTTACAAAGGTGACATTTTCATACCTCATTGTCTGAAATATCATAGAAATTCTCAAAAAGTATCTTGAGGCAAATACCCCCTGTTTATAGTTAGGATTCAATGTCTGATAGAAATTCCCGCCTAATTTCCACTGTAGTCTGCAATAGCAGGTACACCTTAGTGCCAACTCCCTAGAGAATATTCTCCTAGTTCTTCGTGACCAAAGTCATATTCAGAACCAGAGGTTCCAGCAGGGAACCGTGAGATTTGACCTACTGATACATTTATCATGAAAATCAGTATCAATATCCTCTACTTAGAATTTGTCCCCACTCACAGATACTTAAGAAACATAATTTCTTTTTTGTTCACACCCCAAAACATGTGGGATCTTAGCTCCCTGGCTAGGGAAGTAACCGCAATGCTGCATCGGAAGATGGGGTCTTAACCACTGGGCTGCTGGGGATGATCCAAAACACATTTTCTTTAATAAGTAATTTATTACCTTGACATATATTTTCCTTTATATTGTAATGATTAATGCTCTTTCTGTGTAAGAAATGATTAAACCTTCAACTCTGAGATCTTAACTTCCCGAGCAGGGATTGAACCCAATAATAACCTGCAGTGGAAGCACAGCATCTTAACCACTGGACTACTAGGGAAGTTGCTAATCTCACATTTAAAGAGAAAGGTGTACTTTCCTGGGATACAATGGTCTGTGGGCCTTTTACTATTTTTTCTGTCTTGCGTTAGCGATTCTCCAGATTATCCTTTCAAGGACTGCGTGAAGAGGAGGAGGTTAGGAAAGAAAGCCAACAGGAGGGGAGGGTGTTTGGGAAGCTCAGTGCAGAGCAGTCGATGTGATCCACGCGTCCCATTTGCCTAGTTTCGTGCCCAGTTTTAGCACAAGAAGTCCTGCTTCTTGGAAACTTGTTCAGTCCTGGAAGAAGAAAGGCAATTGGTTGCTTCAGCAGCAGCAGCAGCAGCAGCAACAATTAACAGAAGCAATCTGTATATCAACAGATTCTGACAGGAGCAACGGTATGTCATTTCTGTGGTTACGTTATAAACGACAATGTGGATTCCTATCTCCCTCTTTCTTTCTGGAATCACTTCTTAAGAGAAAAGCCAGCTTCCCTGATGTAAGCAGGTTTCTGGTTACAATTACTGAGGCTTCCTCTCAACGGATTATCTGAGCGGTTACATTCTGCTTTTCATCACCGAGGACACACCCATCTTCACACACTCCCACAAAGGGCTTTTGAATTTTCCCCGTTTTTCAACTTGCTGAAAACGTCTCGGCTTTCCATAGAGGCAGCTCTCAAAATTCTTCTCTTTTGCCTTAAGTTGTTTGAAACACTAACTTAGAACAGGCAGGAAGCAGCTCTGCTCCAGAGGAAATCAAAGAGATTTAAAGGCATCAAAAGGCAGAGAAAGGAAGCACAGCAGGACAGAAGGACCAACAGACCCAAAACCGAGAGGGGCGGGGGTGAGGGGAGGCAAGGCCCCGTCCCCACTGGCCCCGCCCACAAGTACCTGCGCTTCCGGCCTCGTCCCACCCGCTCCCCTTTCGTCGCCTATCTTTGGCCGCAGCGTAGCGCACTCACCTTCCTCTGTACTGGATCTTCCGCCCGCGCGTGCGCAGTATCCTGCAGACCCGGAATTGCGTTTAAATGAGCGACAGAGTGTTCTGGTGAGTTTTGTTTGTTTAAAACCCGATTCCTTGTCCCACTGCCTGTTGTCCTTCACACGTGGCTTTCGGGGGTCTCTGTGAACGTTCAAACCACCGTCCCCATTTTCCCGTTCCCAGTGTGTGTCCTCGCATCGCCGTGAGAAGTTCTGAAGTCCTTTGTCTTAGCTGCCGGGTCCCTGGGGACCACGTCCGCTTCCTGTTAATATCGTTCTAGAGCCCACGTCCTTCTCTGGCAGTTCTACCTTCTAACTTGTAGAGACCGCTGCTTAAAGTCCGGCATTGCCCAACCCCTAGGTCCTTGATCCGCGAAGAGGTGAAGGAGGTTCTATTCTGTATGGAGTTTGGTCAGGGTCTCGCCTGAGGTTTGAAGGGGAGGGTCAGCCTAGAACGTGTGGTTTTCACAGGAAGGGCCGCGAGTTCTGAAGAAAAGAATAAAATGTTCCAGAATCCCTGCTGTGTCAGTGGCCGTAGAGGATTGTATTTTGTACCTGTTGAGATCCTCCCTCTGTGTGGGGCTGTGTGACAGGGAGCTCGATGTGTTTTTCTAAGTATTGAACAGTCTATTTTCAACATTCAGGGGTCACTTCCCAAGATTGATCTTACGTGAGAAGGAAGCCCAGAGGAAGAGGAAAGCAAGGAGTCAGAAATGACTCATTCCGAGGTAAGAGGCATAGTCCTGTTGTTTGTTTGTTCTGTCTCTTTCCTGAAATGCTGTTTCTTTGGACTTGATAAGCTTCTTAACTTCTGAACCGGTTTGTTTACACTTACCCATAATCATGACCCCAAGGGACCCATTCCTCTCCTGGCACATCAGAATGACAGAAAACAGAGTATTGCCAGCCAAAGAATCTCAGTTTAGTGCAGTTCAGTCGCTCAGTCGTTTCCGATCTTTTCAACCCCGTGAATCACAGCACCCCAGGCCTCCCTTTCCATCACCAACTCCCGGAGTTCACTCAGACTCACATCCATCGAGTCAGTGATGCCATCCAGCCATCTCATCTTCTGTCGTCCCCTTCTCCTCCTGCCCCCAATCCCTCCCAGCATCAGAGACTTTTCCAGTGAGTCAACTCTTGGCATGAGGTGGCCAAAGTACTGGAGTTTCAGCTTTAGCATCATTCTTTCCAAAGAAATCCCAGGGCTGATCTCCTTCAGAATGGACTGGTTGGATCCTCTTGCAATCCAAGGGACTCTCAAGAGTCTTCTCCAATATCACAGTTCAAAAGGATCAATTCTTCAGCGTTCAGCCTTCTTCACCGTCCAACTCTCACATTCATACATGACTACAGGAAAAACCAAAGCTTGACTAGATGGACCTTTGTTGGCAAAGTAATGTCTCTGTTTTTGAATATGCTATCTATGTTGGTCATAAGTTTCCTTCCAAGGAGTAAGCGTCTTTTAATTTCATGGCTACATTCACCATCTGCAGTGATTTTGGAGCCCCAAAAAATAAAGTCTGACACTGTTTCCACTGTTTCCCCATCTATTTCCCATGAAGTGGTGGGACCAGATGCCATGATCTTCGTTTTCTGAATGTTGATCTTTAAGCCAACTTCTTCATTCTCCACTTTCACTTTCATCAAGAGGCTTTTGAGTTCCTCTTCAACTTCTGCCATAAGTATGGTGTCATCTGCATATCTGAGGTTATTGATATTTCTCCTGGCAGTCTTGATTCCAGCTTGTGTTTCTTCCAGTCCAGCATTTCTCAAGATGTACTCTGCATAGAAGTTAAATAAGCAGGGTGACAATATACAGCCTTGACGAACTCCTTTTCCTATTTGGAACCAGTCTGTTGTTCCACGTCCAGTTCTAACTGTTGCTTCCTGACCTGCATACAGATTTCTCAAGAGGCAGGTCAGGTGGTCTGGTAGTCCCATCTCTTTCAGAATTTTCCACAATCTATTGTGATCCACACAGTCAAAGGCTTTGACATAGTCAATAAAGCAGAAATAGATGTTTTTCTGGAACTCTCTTGCTTTTTCCATGATCCAGCGGATGTTGGCAATTTGATCTCTGGTTCCTCTGCATTTTCTAAAACCAGCTTGAACATCATGAAGTTCACGGGTCACGTATTGCTAAAGCCTGGCTTGGAGAATTTTGAGCATTACTTACTAGCATGTGAGATGAGTGCAATTGTGCAGTCGTTTGAGCATTCTTTGGCATTGCCTTTCTTTGGGATTGGAATGAAAACTGATTCCAGTCCTGTGGCCACTGCTGAGTTTTCCAAATTTGCTGGCATATTGAGTGCAGCACTTTCACAGCATCATCTTTCAGGATTTGAAAAAGCTGGAATTCCATCACCTCCAGTAGCTTTGTTCATAGTGATGCTTTCTAAGGCCCACTTGACTTCACATTCCAGGATGTCTGGCTCCAGGTCAGTGATCACACCATCATGATTATCTGGGTCGTGAACATCTTTTCTGTACAGTTCTTCTGTGTATTCTTGCCACCTCTTCTTAATATCTTTTGCTTCTGTTAGGTCCATACCATTTCTGTCCTTTATCGAGCCCATCTTTGCATGAAATGTTCCCTTGGTATCTCTAATTTTCTTGAAGAGATCTCTAGTCTTTGCCATTCTGTTGTTTTCCTCTATTTCTTTGTATTGATTGCTGAGGAAGGCTTTCTTATCTCTTCTTGCTATTCTTTGGATCTCTGCATTCAGATTCTTATATCTTTCCTTTTCTCCTTCGTTTTTCACTTCTCTTCTTTTCACAGCTATTTGTAAGGCCTCCCCAGATAACCATTTTGCTTTTTTGCATTTCTTTTCCATGGGGATGGTCTTGATCCCTGTCACCTGTACAATGTCACGAACCTCATTCCATAGTTCATCAGGCACTCTTATCTATCAGATCTAGGCCCTTAAATCTATTTCTCACTTCCACTGTATAATCATAAGGGATTTTATTTAGGTCATACCTGAATGGTCTAGTGATTTCCCCTACTTTCTTCAATTTAAGTCTGAATTTGGCAATAAGGAGTTCATGGTTTGAGCCACAGTCAGCTCCTGGTCTTGTTTTTGTTGACTGTATACAGCTTCTCCATCTTTGGCTGCAAAGAATATAATCAATCTGATTTCGATGTTGACCATCTGGTGATGTCCATGTGTAGAGTCTTCTCTTGTGTTCTTGGAAGATGGTGTTTGTTATGACCAGTGCATTTTCTTGGCAAAACTCTTATTAGTCTTTTCCCTACTTCATTCCGCATTCCAAGGCCAAATTTGCCTATTACTCAGATTTTATCTGACTGAATGGTATTTGGATCACATTAGGAAGACTTCCCACAGGCTATTGGCATCTGTACTTTGTATTTCAGGGACGGCTGACATTTCAGGATGTGGCCATAGACTTCACTCAAGAGGAGTGGGAATGCCTGGACCTCGGTCAGCGGAAATTGTACAGGAATGTGATGTTAGAGAACTACAGGAACCTGGCCTCCTTGGGTGAGGATATCTGCCTTCCAGAATCCCTTATCTACCCACTGCATTTTTCTTCTGTCATTTCTAGAATGTCTTCTGAAATTTTCTGCTTCCCACAGTATTTTCAGATCTGTGCTCTCTAGGGGATAATGGGTTATTTCTGGGTTTAGAAAGAAAGGCTTCATGATGAATCATTGTGCTGGTGATGTTTTTCTTCCTTGATGTACTCTGCGTCCTTCATTCTAGGTTACTGGTAATTGTGTAAGTTCTGTGGTATTAAATAGTTGCACCCTCTCTTAATCTCACATTGACTCTACTTACCTTTGCCTTAGTACTACTTGACCAGAATCTCAGGACCAGATTGTGAGGTGTGTGTTAGTATTGTATAGCGGCTTTGAATAAAGTATTTCAGGAAATCGTTGTCTAGAAGAAAATGCATTCTCGTCTCACCTGAATACATATTGGATTCGATACTGATGAATCTCTAACAACACAAATATTCCTTTCTCTGATCACCAGGGCTTGTGTCTAAGGTGGACCTGGTCACCTTTCTGGAGCTATTGAAGGATCCCAGGAATATAAAGAGAATGAAGACAACAGCCATTTACCCAGGTAGGTATGAATGGTTGGAGATGATGACTCAGGTGGTGTTGGGAGATTTGTTTCAATGGAAATGGTTTTTGAAAACCTGGGTTTGTTCTGCTACTGTGATAGAAATGTATAACCTGCCTCATTCTCTCTCTTTAATCATTCATGAATTTATCTCCAGTGATTACTTTTCTCCATCATAGTGTGACCTAAAAGTCTCTTCTTGGCTTTTGACAAATTACATTCATTCGTTGCTCTTTGATTTCTTGGGGGACCTAGGAAAACTCTGCCCGATTCTGAGTAACTGTATGACAGTCCTGTTAAAGTTTCCTTCTACCTCCTGACAGAAATGTGTGAGTCAAGTGGTAGACAAACTGCCGAATTTCCAGGAATACTAGGGACAGGATTTTATTCTCTGATTTATAATTTCCTATCCACTAGGAGCGACACATAGGACCTTCTAAATAAATTTCAAATTCAAGTAATTTTTCACTGCAGAAAGCAAAACCTGGTGAAAATGAACCAGTGCACATCTCAGATTGACTTGAAAGTTTCTCATTACCTTATATGATCTCATGTAAAATATCTTTAGTGTATTTGCCCCAATTCTAACATGCTAAAATACTTTATTGTGTTTTATTACCTCATAGAATTTTAAAATACATTGACATAAAATCTTAGCACATTTTCCACTACATTATTAATGGTTGATTCAAACTATGACAATTTTTAGATTATATGAAGAAATCTTTATTAAAAGTTCTAATTGGAATATAGCTGTTTTCCGATTTTGTTCTCCTATACACCAAAGACAATTATTTATGCATATCGGTCCGTTCAGTTCCGTTGCTCCAGCGAATCTGAGTCTGCGATCCATGGTCTGCAGCAGGCCAGGCTTCCCTGTCCATCACTGACTCCCAGAGCCTGCTGAAACTCATATCCATCGAGTCAGTGATGCCATGCAACCATCTCCCATCTCACCCTCTGTCGTCCCCTTCTCCTCTCATCTTCAATCTTTCCCAGCATCAAGGTCTTTTTCAGTGGGTCAGTTCTTCACATCAGGTGGCCAAAGTATCAGAACTTCAGCTTCACCATGTCCTTCCAACGAATATTGACGACTGATTTCCATTAGGATGGAGTGGTGTGATCTTCTTGCAGTCCAAGGGACTCTCAAGAGTCTTCTCCAATACCACAGTTAAAAAGCATCAATTCTTCAGCACTCCACTTTCTTCATGGTCCAACTCTCACATCCATACATGACTACTGGAAAAACCATAGCTTTGACTAGATGGACCTTTGTCAGCAAAGTAATGTTTGTGGTTTTTAATATGCTGCCTAGGTTGGTCATAGCTTTTCTTCCAAGGAGCAAGCGTGTTTTACTTACATGGCAGTAGTCACCATCTGCAGTGCTTTTGGAACCCCCAGAAAATACAGTTTCTCACTGTTTCCACTCTTTCTCCCACTGTTTGCCATGAAATGATCTGACCTGTGCCATGATCTTTGTTTTTTGAAGGTTGAGTTTGAAGCCAGCTTTTTCAGGCTCTTCTTTCAGTTTCATCAAGAGACTCCTCAGTTCCTCTTCACTTTCTGCTCTAAGGGTGGTGTCATCTTTATATCTGAGATTATGGATATTTCTCCCTGAAATCATGATTCCAATTTGTGCTTCATCTTTCCCAGTATGTCACATTATGTACTGTGCATATAAGTTAAATAAGCAGGGTGACAGTATACAGCCTTGATGAACTCCTTTCCCAATTTGGAATCAGCCCGTCGTCACATGTCCAGTTCTCACTGTTGCTTCTTGACATGCATACAGGTTTCTCAGGAGGCAGGTAAGGTAGTCTGGTGTTCCCATCTCTTTAAGAATTTTCCACAGTTTCTTGTTGTCCACACAATCAAAGGCTGTGGTATAGTTAATAAAGCAGATGTCGTCGTTTCTGCAGAACTCTCTTGCTTTTTATATGATCCCAGGGATGTTGGCAATTTGATCTCTGATTCCTCTGCCATTTCTAAATCCAGCTTGAACATCTGAAAGCTCTCGGTTCACATGCTGTTAAAGCCTCGCTTGGAGAATTTGTAGCCTTTGCTATTGTTTGAAATGAGGGAAATTATGTAGTAGTTTGAGCGTTCTTTGCATTGCTTTTCTTTGTGATTGGAATGAACACTGACCTTTTCCCGTCCTGAGGCCACTGCTGAGTTTTCCAAATTTGCTGGCTTATCGAGTGCAGAACTTTAGCATTATCATCTTTTAGGACTTGAAATAGGTCAGCTGGAGTTCCATCACCTGCACTAGGTTTGTTGGTAGTCATGGCTTCTAAGGCCAACTTTACTTTGGATGCCAGGATGTCTGTTACTAGGTGAGTGACCACACCATCATGGTTATCTCAGTCATTAAGATCTTTTTTGTATAGTTCTTCCATATATTCTTGCCAACTTCTCTTAATATCTTCTTCTTTTAGGTCCATCCTGTTTCTCTCCTTTATTGTTCCCATCTTTGCATGAAATATTCCTGGTACCTCTAATTTTCTTAAAGAGATCTCTAGTCTTTACCGTCCTATTGATTTCCTTCCCATTTAGGTCTCCACAGAGCAATGAGTAGAGTTCCCTCTTTCAATCATAGTTTTAAAGTCTCTCTCCCAGTTCAGGTTCGATGCACGATACTGGATGCTTGGGGCTGGTGCACTGGGACGACCCAGAGGGAGGGTATGGGGAGGGAGGAGGGTTCAGGATGGGGAACACAGGTAAACCTGTGGTGGATAAAAAAAATAAATAAATAAAACTAGTACTTTATTAAGTTTATCTTATTTGTATTCAGCTTCCTCGGACACTGTCTTATGTGTCCTCAGTTTCTGACTACTTCTCTGTCACTCTCATTTGTGATTCTTACATTGAAACATCTAATAACACATTCTCAGAAACATGTGTGGCAAGAAGTGGATTTTAGAATTACTAGGCACCTAGGATTTGTGAAAGTGTTTGGTGTCTCCACTTAAGATGACTAAAAGCAAGAAGTAATCATTAGATTGCCTATCACCTCTTAACTCAGTGGTCCTTGGAAGGTTTTATGTTGTTTCTTGCCCTGCAACATATTTCTTTGCCATATCATATTGTCCTGCATTCTGTTTGTGGTCTTTGTTTTGAAGGGTGCAGCCACCTAGTTAATCTTCCTTCTGGTATCTGCACCTTAGTGGGTGAGGTTGGTCCAGAAGTTTGTGCCCTTATCCTCTCTTGATCTGTGCTCTGATTGCTGTTAACTGTGACCAGAGCCTGCCCTGGATATTCAGGGCTGTTTCCCCCTTGTTCTGTGGTTGTTACTGCCTTGTCTCTGGTGGTGCCTGCTCCCTGTGTGGTGCAATACAGCCCCCAGATCTGAGTCTTCACTGTGATTCTGATCTGTGGTGCGAGGCAGGTGGCATTGGAGCATACCCACTGGGAGAGAAGACACTAAGTATTACTCCTCTAGGAATGTTCACCTCAGGGTTTGCTGTCGTGCCCCCTCTCATGCGTTCTGCAGGCTCTCCTTATGTAGTGTTTGAACTGCTCTTGTCCCCACCTTGACCATGGGCATGATGGCACATGGCCCTGGTGTCTCTCAGATGTTGTTTTCACAAGGTCACTAGAATGGATTCGATTAAGTCAGGTCCTGGGATTGCATTCAGCGTGGAACTGGACCCGCTGTGGTGCTACGGAGCAGCTCAGGCTCTGTCCTGGCCCAGCCCCCTTGTGTAGGAGCTCACAAAGTCTACACCTACTAAAGCCATACCTGCCATGAATGAGAGAGCCCTTGGTTGTTGTTTCAGATGCTTTGTTGGGGCTGAGGTTACAAAGCTGGTCATGGGTGTAAGACCGTGGCTGGTGTTGCTGCAAGGAGAGTTTTCAGCTTTTCTTCTTTATTGCTGGCGTTCACCTGTGCTTTCTGCTGCATCTGTGCATGTGGCCAACTCACAGGTGTCTTCTCCTGAGGCTGCCCCAGAGCTCAGGATTCTGCTGATTGTGGAGGAGGTCGATGGGGTAGGCCATGGCTGGGGCTCAAGAGACCCCAGGCTGGGTAGAGTTCTTCCTAGTCCTTGGCTAGCAGGGGCGGGCACAAGGGACAAGGGATGCAGCGGGCTCATTCCCTGGGCATCACTCAACAATGACACTCTCTCTGTGGTGGTTCACGCTTCCTCCACAAGCATCCCTTTATAGACCTCCTCCCTCACTCCCGTCCCCTCAGGATGTCTCCTCACAGTGAACCGCAGTCCTCTGCCTGGGTCTGCTCTCCAAACCCCGCATTTCGGCACCCAGCCCTTGTCTGTATTGCTGGACATGCCTCTAAGGCTGGGTGGGCAGGGCTGGGGTCAGTACCCTGTGTGCAGGTCTCACTCTGTCCTGCTGCCACACACTGTTTGCCATGTTCTCTTCCCACAAAGAATGAGACTCTCTTTCTGTCCAAACTGAGCTCCCCTAGCGAGGGGCTTCCTCGGATATGGGGACCTCTCCTCATTTTCTTCTCCCTGCAGGGTTACAGGCCCCAACCCACTTCCTCTCCTCTTCTTTTTCCTTCTTTCTTTTGTCCTACCCTGCAGAGCAGGAATCTTTCTTGTCCTTTCAGATTTCCAAGGGCCTCTGCTAGTGTTCAGCTGGGCTGTGTGAGAATTATTCCGTTTCTCATTCACTTGTGGAGAGAGAGATGAGCTCCACATCTGCCTAAGCCTCTGGCATCTTGATCCTTCCATCTCTGTTTTATTTTTAAACTAGCTATGCTCATCAATTTTCTTTAAATCTTTAAAGATATTCACTGAGAATAGCAGGTAAAATTACTTGTTATTTGGTATCTTTCAGCTGTGTCTCCACAAGACACCCAGGATTTGATGCCAAAGAATCCAGTGTTAGAAGATGTATTCCAAAAAGCAAACCTAGGAATATATCAAACATTTCACCTCAGAAACTTAAATTTAATGAAAGATTGGGAATATACCAGAGTGTATGAAAGACAGAGAGGATGTTTATATGGACATAAAGAAATGGAGACACTTACATGTAATCCTAAGAGTACTGCAAAAAGAAATGAGCAACGTGAGTCAAATTGGGAAAAACAGCAACTTCAATCTTCAATATCTGCCGAGAAGTGTAAGAGTTTAAGAAAAGATTTCCATCCTTTTATGAAACATACGTGTTCTCTAAAAGAAAACGTGGAAAATCTGGAAGGTAATCTAGTCTCTACTGCAAATACTCATTCAGACAGTTGTGAACGTAGGCTTCTACTAAACATACATTCAAGCATGTCTGAACACCTACAATTTAACAATGAGTGTGAAAACTCACAGTCTAAGCAATTTGAGGGATCCATGAGCAGGGGGTCATTATTCTTCCCCCAACAGATATCTTCTATCCATTCCAAGATATATACTGTTGATGATGATGGAAGAGATGCAATCCAACCATCATTGTTCCATACATATTGTGATATGGTTAATACACAACAACTTTCCATGTATAATAAAACGAGTCAGACCTTAAGTAAGAGCCCCAGCTCCAATAATTACAAGAGTATTTATGGCGGACTGAGAAGATATTCAGGCAATGAAACTAGGTACACAGTTGAAGGAGACTCAAACCTTAAGAAACCTCAGGGACCTGAATCTTCAAACAAGGATTCTAAAAGTAATAAATGTAGAAATACCTTTGATCAAATGTCAGGTTTTTCTCTAGATAAGAGTACTTGTACTGGAGAGAGGACTTGCAGTGAATATGGTAAGGTTTCTAATCACTGTTCAGAACTTACTCAACAGGACACTGTTCAGAATGCACAGGAAGAAAACAAGTGTAAGATATGTGAGAAAGTGTTTAGTAAGTCATCCAATCTAAGTAGACATAGGAGAATTCATACAGGAAGGAAACCTTTCAAATGTACAGAATGTAGCAGAGCATTTAACTGTCACTCACTTCTTACTCAACATCAGCGAATTCATGCTGGAGAGAAACCTTATATATGTAAAGAATGTAACAAAGCCTTTCATCGTTCCTCATTTCTTATTGAACATCAGCGAATTCACACTGGAGAGAAACCTTATAAATGTATAGTATGTGGCAAAACCTTTACTTACAACTCAGACCTTACTGAACATCAGCGAATTCATACTGGAGAGAAACCTTATAAATGTACAGAATGTAGCAAAGCCTTTACTTACAACTCACTTCTTATTCAACATCGGCGAATTCATACAGGAGAGAAACCTTATAAATGTACAGAATGTAGCAAAGCCTTTACTTATAATTCAGACCGTATTGAACATCAGAGAATTCATACTGGAGAGAAACCTTATATATGTAAAGAATGTAACAAAGCCTTTCGTCGTTCCTCATTTCTTACTCAACATCAGCGAATTCACACTGGAGAGAAACCTTATAAATGTACAGTATGTGGCAAAGCCTTTACTTACAAGTCACTTCTTACTAAACATCAGCAAATTCATACTGGAGAGAAACCTTATAAATGTACAGAATGTAGCAAAGCCTTTACTTACAACTCAAGCCTTATTCAACATCAGCGAATTCATGCTGGAGAGAAACCTTATAAATGTACAGAATGTAGCAAAGCCTTTATTTGCAACTCAGACCTTATTGAACATCAGCGAATTCATACTGGAGAGAAACCTTATATATGTAAAGAATGTAACAAAGCCTTTCGTCGCTCCTCATTTCTTACCCGACATCAGCGAATTCACGCTGGAGAGCAACCTTATAAATGTACAGTATGTGGCAAAGCCTTTACCTACAGCTCAAATCTTATTCAACATCAGCGAATTCATACTGGAGAGAAACCTTATAAATGTACAGAATGTAGCAAAGCCTTTATCTGTTACTCAGATCTAACCTATCATAAGCGAATCCATACTGGAGAGAAGCCTTATATATGTAAAGAGTGTAACAAAGCCTTTCATCATTGCTCAGTTCTTACTCGACATCATCGAATCCATACTGGGGAGAAACCATACAAATGTAAAGAATGTGGCAAAGCCTTTATTAGGAGTTCGGCCCTTACTCAACATCACCGAATTCATACCGGGGATAGACGTTATAAATGTACAGAATGTGGCAAGACCTTTATTACGCGTTATAACCTTACTGAACATCGGCGCGTGCATACTGGAGAGAGACCATATAAATGTACTGAATGTGGCAAAGCCTTTGGTTACAAGTCAGCTCTTACTCTGCATCGGCGAATGCATACTGGAGAGAGACCTTATGAATGTACCGAATGTGGCAAAGCCTTTAGTCAGAGTGCTCATCTCAGTAAACATCAGAGAACACACACTGGAGAGAAACTCTAATAATGGAACAAGTGATGGAAGAGGTTTGCGCTAAACATGCATCAGAAAACACAAGAGTTTATACAAAAAAACAATGGAAATGATGTAAACAATATGTAGAAAAGTATTTAATCAAAAGTTAAATGGAAATAAATATCAGAGATTGCATAATAGAAGGCATTTCACCAATCTTGTTTTCAGAAGTTTCTCTGAAGTACAATGACTGTAGGGAGTACTCCATAGTTAAAGCACATAGAAAATGGACGTATTAGCATGAATCGTGAGATGAAGGTTGATGGTTAGAAAGTTACAATTCTTAACACTGTATGTATGAAAGCAAAAGTAAAGTCTCACAGTCGTGTCCAACTTTGCAACCACATAGACTGTAGCCTACCAGGCTCCTGTGTCTATGGGATTTTCCAGGCAATAGTACTCGAGTGGATTGCTATCTGTATGCTTGTTTAGAATGATGTGATATGAGATTCTTTGACATGAATGTAATTGAACACTCAATCCATACTAAGCTTTCTACTGTGTTTGGAAATGTAGGTTTTTTTTATGGTTTATTAAAGATTAGCCTTTTTATATTGTGTTGCAACCGTTTCTATCTATCCTCCATTAGAAGATGAAGGATACCATAATGTAAAATGGACAATGACTATCTAAATGGAGGTGTTTGGCATTGATGTGAAATATCTGGAAGTTGCCATGATGTAAGTGATCATTTAATCTTTCCATGTATTATAGTAAGATAGAAGTTGGTTCCAAACTTTCAATAGTAATATCGTTGATTTGTAAGACAAACACGAGAGTTCACTGCAATATAGATGTATCTTTACAATATCAACACACGTCATGATTATTACTTGACAATGTTGAAATGAAGACAACTTATGTGATAACCCACAAACGTATTAGAAAGTCTTCCTGGAAGAGGCGTGGAATTAGTGTATACCATGCTTCCTAAGTGCTTCCTAGGCTTTGTCTGGTAAGCTGTAAAAGTCACAAATCTCATATCCTTATATCAAAAAATGAGTATTGTTGACAATTTCCCTAAACTGGTCCATGCTGTTGCTGCTTCAGCATCTCTCTGGGCAGTAGGCAGCTTGTGGTTTCTTGAACTCATAAAAGCCAGTCCTGTGAGCACCTGCTCTCTATATGACCACCTTCCTTGAGATCAACAGTCTTGCTGAACACCAGGGTCTACTTTACAAGTCCCCCTTCAATGATACCCTCACACTGCTCACCGGATTTGTTGTTTTGGCTTGAATGGATTAATTCACACTCACCCTAGGGAGCCCAGAGCACCTCACCCAGCGTAACTTCTACAGGCTAAACTGCAAGAACTGGTGTTTTCTCTGCCTAATTCTGGCTTTGACCTGCCTCAGAAATTCCTGCCCGAAATCCTCCCCTACAGAGAGGTCTTAGGTGTGGTGAGTGTGAGGCTTTGAGCTCAGGACTCCTGAACGATGGTTTGAGAGAAGAAACATCAGAAAAAAATGGGACTTGCTGATGACTCCATTAACGGCCGCACTGTAGACCTGCAGATTGATAACTTCTTGGAGTGGGGACCTGACCACCAGGGATTTGTATTCATTGAAATGGTTCAGAAAGAATCTTTAGGCAAGTGGTTTCCATCTGGTTTCCCATCAGGATCACATGACCAGTGTCAGGAACTGACCTCACTGATGCCCTCCCAACAGAGTTCTATGTTGGTCCTGTGGGAGCAACACTGCGGTGTCTAGGAAGTGCTCCAGAGCATTCTAAGCAGAGGCCCAGGTTTAGGAAGCGCCTCCTTATCTATCTGTGAGAGCTGAGCCCTGGCTTCGTCCACGGAGAAGCAACAGGGTTGTTCTATCTGGATTTGGAAAGGAGAAGTCAGTCAGCTCACATCATCTGTGTGAGCAGAGTGTTAAGAGCTCTCTATGGGGAGAGAAGAATCAAGAAATAAGTTCACAGGCTGGTCTCCAGGTAGGAATTGATTGTTCCTGAATCTCTCCTGAGACAGAGGACAGGAGAGGTCGGTCTTCTCAGCTTTTCAAGGCCCTTCTGTCTGTAGGAGCATTGGTTGCAGGTTAAAGAGCTGTTTTAATGGCCTCAGCGGTATTTTCTCAAAACTCAGAAGTGTGTTTGCAGCGTAAGATCCCCAGAGAAGGCAGAGCAGGAGGAAGAAGAGGAGGAAATGGCAACTTCTCAGGTAAATATCCTGTCCTGGGTCTGGGGCTGCATCTGCTTTTCCTCCTGAAATGCCCAAATGAGAATCTGCAAGCCTTTAGCTTTCTGCTGCTAGTTTTTCGTCCCGGGCATCTCATCATCTTATTTCTTCCTATTTCTTTTTATCATAGTGAAGACCAGCCCTTTAGACTACTTCCTTGTGTCCCAGAGCCTTTTATCCATTGTCTGCATCCTCGCTTTCTAAGGAGCATGATGAATTCTCACCGTGAATCAGCGATTTTCAATTGTTGAAACTATTTTTTTTTGTGAGAGATCAGCATGGGGAGTCACTCCTATCCTCACTCCCACTGGGATGTGTTTTAGTGTTGGGATTTTAGGGACGTTGCGAAATGCAGTGATGACTTAGCACCTGGATGCAATATAGATATTTAAAACAGAGTTTGAAAATGCCATTGCCGGGGACCAGCCCCAGCTGATCCAGGGTATTCGAAGCGGGGCAGCGTCAGCGACCTATTTATTTAAATATTTTATCAAAGATATAAAGAGTAATAGGATGAGGATAGCTCAGTAGGAAAATTTAGTGGAGAAAAGAGGCTGAGTAGCTTGGTTTACGCGGGAGACCAATAAAACTTCAAGACAAGAAGTTTGCACCACTTACGTAGGCCGCAGGTGTCCTTCCGTTCTCCCGAAGGAGAGGAGACACTGAGGCCTCCCCGGTCGGATCTTAGAAGCCCAGGCATAATTAGCAAGCATGGCGGGTTCCGCGCTGCAGATGGAGACTCAGCCAGAATTTGGGAGAGAGAGAGGGACATGGGGAGACCAAGTTGCGGTGAACAAGGCCCGCACTTTATTTTCCAAAGTAGTTTTTATACCTTAAATAGTGCATAGAGGATAATGGGGGAAGGGGTGGAGTCATGCAAGGACAGCAGCTCCTGGTCCTAATTGAAGCCAGGCTTTCAAACTTATCATATGCAAAAGTTCAGGTGAATTACATCATCTTCTGGCCAGGAGGCCTGTTAACATTTTAAGAAACTTATCTTTCTCTAAAGGTGATTATTCCAAAGTCAGGCACCAGCCTCCAAAAAAGCATTGGACAAAGCTGCATTCCTATAGGGCAAAGGTGAGGTGGGCTCAATCAAGAAAAGAATTAACTCAAGGATCCAAGGTTACAAACATTGAGGCTACTACTTACATTTCTATACACCCATTATATCAATCAATACACTGCCAAGGACACAGTAGGTAAGGAGTATGGAGACTTAGCAGCAAACATTGGCCCAATAAGTGAAAAACCCTTCACCAATACAATTTCTAATCAATCTTTTAACTACCCAAAGGAATCTGTGTTTAGACAGTTTAGAACATCTCCTGCCTCTCACAGTTGGGAGGCTCTGAACAATCACATGTGGCCGGAAAAACCTATTCAGGCAGGCTAGAGGATTTCCAAAGGAGTTTGTAGGTTGAAACACTGTCACACCCAGGAATTATTAACTGGAGCTGTAAGCTAACTCTTTTTTCAGAGAGAGGTAGTGGGGGACAGCCCCCCATAAAGTCAGAGGTGTAGGTGAAAGCACAAAGCAGAAAGTAGGCAGACTCTGGTTTTGGGGGTAGATGCTCGAGAATTTCCAGGGAGACTCCTGAGGCTTGATCCCGCCTTTGCATATGCCAAGCCTCCTACCTCGTGACCTTTGCCATGGGCGGAGCTCACTCCCCGCATGCCATTATACATAGAACCAACTGGCTTCTGTCCATGGGATTTTCCAGGCAAGAATTTTGCAGTGGGTTCCCATTCCCTCATCCCGGGGATTCTCTCCACCCCGAGACTGAAGCCGCATCTCCAGCATTGGCAGGCAGATTCTTTACCACTGAGCCAGCTGGGAAGCCCAGTGACTCAACTCAGAGGTCCACAGTTTTTCAGAAAATTTTCAGAAATAAAAAGAAAACTAGGAGATGCTGTCCTTTGCATTGCTGAGTCTTACTACTTAAATGCATTATTAGGATACAAAACAGGGGGAGTATATGTGAAATGAAATTTGCATAAAATTGACAGTTTTAAATGTTAGATTCAAGTTATAATTTCATTGTTAATTCCAGAATGCCCAGGCAGTGATTGTGCATCTTTCATGTGATTCATTTACACCGTGACATCTGATGCCCACTGGTTCTGGAGACGTCACTCTGACATCATGAGACTATGAAGTTCATACTTCTCTCTTTAAACAAGGTTGTGGAAAAAAGGAATAAGGAATGTGTGGAAATGCTCATAGTTAATGGAGAAACTCCCCATCTTCTTGGTTTCTCTTTGCTTTTGAGAATGAACAGTCATTGTGTTGATTATAGATAGTGGGTTTTCGGGGTAGGCGAATTGATCACTCAAGCCCAGGTGTGATGTTTCCAGAACACTCCAGGCTCAAATCACAGACACAGTCTTTTTACCACTTATTTGTATTTTTTTAAATATTTACAGCAATCATAATGGAGCTAATGTGTTTTCCACTGTGTTGAAAGATAAAGCTCAACACAAATGATACAGTTTTTCAAGAAAGAAAAGCTTCAGAACCAATAGTCCTAATTTATCTTATACTGCTGTGTATGTTTCCACCCTAAATGTATCTAAAATGTACAAAGAATATCATCCACAAGTAGATGTATATATATTAACCCTTTAAAAATGATCTTGATTTTATTGACATGAATAGCTTTAATATTCTTAGTAAGTATAATCTCATTTTAATGTATCCCTGTGTGCAGAAAAATGTTGAAATTATTTGATGATTTTTTTCTTGTTTTGGTATTCTCCCAAGTTATATAAAGTTCTTTTGAAAAATACACTAATTTATATGTTTGGCTCGGTTGTGTCTTAGTTGTAGCAGGCAGGATCTTGGAGCCATGTGGGAGATTTTGTTGACACTGGAGAACTTTAGTTGTGGGGTGTGGGATCTATTTCTCTAAGCAGGTATTGAACCCATCCCCCTGCCTTGGGAGCTGAGAGTCTTAGTCATGGACTGTCAGGGAATGTTTCACAGTAGGAGTCCTGTGTGCCCTTTCCTATCTCTCTTGAGCCCTCTGTTCCTTTTCAATTCCTGTCAGGAGGAGAGGACTGACAAGCCACTCCCAGGACTGAGATAATAGAGATGGGATGCTTACAGAGGATTTCCTTCATTAGCTTCTCCATTTGGTGAAAGGGATTATTTAAGACCCTCTTTTGATATGGATCCTGGAGATGGAAATGGCAACCCACTCCAGTATTCTTGCCTGGAGAACCCCATGGACTGAGGAGCAAACTGGGTTACAGACCACAGGGTCCCAAAGAGTGGGACAGGACTGAGTGACTTCACTTTCACTTTGATATGGATAGAAAGTGAAGAGGAACTAAAAAGCCTCTTGATGAAAATCAAAGAGGAGAGTGAAAGAGTTGGCTTAAAACTCAGCATTCAGAAAACTAAGATCATGGCATCTGATCCCCTCACTTCATGGAAAATAGATGGGGAAACATCGGAAACACTGTCAGACTTTATTTTGGGGGATTCCAAAATCACTGCAGATGGTGATTGCAGCCATGAAATTAAAAGACACTTACTCCTTGGAAGGAAAGTTATGACCAACCTAGATGGCATATTAAAAAGCAGAGATATTACTTTGCCAACAAAGGTCCGTCTAGTCAAGGCTATGGTTTTTCCAGTGGTCATGTATGGATGTAAGAGTTGGACTGTGAAGAAAGCTGAGCGCCGAAGAATTGATGCTTTTGAACTGTGGTGTTGGAGAAGACTCTTGAGAGTTCCTTGGACTGCAAGGAGGTCCAACCAGTCCATCCTAAAGGAGATCAGTCCTGGGTGTTCACTGGAAGGACTGATGCTAAAGCTGAAACTCCAATACTTTGGCCACCTCATGCGAAGAGTTGACTCATTGGAAAAGACCCTGATTCTGGGAGGGATTGGGGGCAGGAGGAGAAGGGGATGACAGAGGATCAGATGGCTGGATGGCATCACTCGATTGACATGAGTTTGAGTGAACTGCGGGAGTTGGTGATGGACAGGGAGGCCTGGCGTGCTGTGATTCACGGGGTCGCAAAGAGTTGGACACGACTAGCGACTGAACTGAACTGAACTGAACTTTGATATGGATTGCCTTTTGGCCTTATGGCCTCTATTGCTCTGTTTCCTTGGTAACTTGTAAAGTCTGGTCTTTTGATCTTTACCTGAAGAAGCTACGTTGTAATACAGTATAAATACTCACACGGAATTCAATAAAGCACCCTTGTACCACCAGACTTGGGTCCCCATGTCCTTCTTTCTTTCTCTCTTTCTGGCTGATTCCCTGAAGCGCAGAGGCCTGCTCTGTAACCCAGGGAATATTAGCCTCTTTCCTTCTTTTACTTTCTTATCATCAACTCCGGACCACCAGGTTCCGTTCCATTAAAGTACCCCAACGATGGACCACCACAAAAGTCCCTCTAAAACTTCTACAAACTTTCATTAGTGTTGTCTCTGTGTATTTGTTTTATTAGTTCAATTCTAGGTCACACAAACTGAAGCAAAATTCAAGCTCTGCCATTTAATGAATGTTTGACAAAATATTTGCAAAAAGGTAGAACTGCAATGGTGTTGATTTTATATTATTTATGTGGTGCATTTAACAGTAAAAAATTGTTAGAAAGACATAGAATATATACTAAATAAATCAAAGGGTTGTAGCTGCCCTGGGTACTATTCTATCAGACCTCTCAAATGTGCAAAACACTTACAATTCAATGTTTAAGTATGAATCTTTACTATTCTATTTCTTTGCAGCTCATGTAGCTTAAAATGGCTATTTAAGGAGCAGTTTTCTTCACATTACTAGTTACAATAAGCTTGTTAAAAATGCGGAGCATTGGCAGCTGCAGGGCCCGAGGCCACAACCCTGTCAGGCTGAGGAAGCACAGGAGCAGCCATCCTCCGGGACCAGAGGCCACAGCAGGAGCCCTCAGCATCCCCGCCAGACTCCACACCTGCCCCTACTGCCCGGAAAGATGCTTCTCGCGACGTTTAAGCTGTGTGCCGGAAGCTCCTACAGACACGTGCGCAGCATGAAGGGGCTGCAGCAGCAGGCTGTGCTGGCCATCGGCCAGGAGCTGAACCGGAGGGCCCTAGGGGGCCCGGCCCCAGCTGCGTGGATTAACCAGGTTCCGCGTTGCGGCTCTCTCCTAGGTTCTCAGCTGGAAGACCCTCTCTACAGCGACCAAGAGCTGGCCTATATCCAGCAGGGAGAGGAGGCCATGCAGAGGGCCCTGGGCATCCTCAAAGACCAGGAGGGCTGGAAGAAGGAGAGCCGGCAGGCCAATGGGGACGAGGTGCTGAGTAAAGTGATCCCTGACGTGGGCAAGGTGTTCCGGTTGGAGGTGGTGGTGCACCAGCCCATGGAGAGGCTTTATGAAGAGCTTGTGGAGCGCATGGAGGCCATGGGCGAGTGGAATCCCAATGTCAAGGAGATCAAGGTCCTGCAGAAGATTGGAAAAGACACGGTCATCACTCACGAGTTGGCTGCAGAGGCGGCAGGAAACCTCGTGGGGCCCCGAGACTTTGTGAGCGTACGCTGTACCAAGCGCCGGGGCTCCATGTGTGTGCTGGCTGGCATGGCCACACTCTATGAGGAGATGCCCCAGCAGAAGGGTGTCATCAGAGCTGAGCACGGCCCCACCTGCATGGTGCTCCGCCCCTTGGCTGGAAGTCCCTCAAGGACCAAACTCACCTGGCTGCTCAGCATTGACCTCAAGGGATGGCTGCCGAAGACCATCATCAACCAGGTCCTCTCGCAGACCCAGGTGGATTTTGCCAATCACCTGCGCAAGTGCCTGGAGTCCTGCCCTGCTCTTGAAGCCAGGTGTTGAAGGCCAACTTGCGGCTCCACCAGCTCCCGGCTGAATGGGTTTGAGGGCTCACGAGGAGGCCCCTGCTAGAAGCCTCCAAGTCTGTTAAAGATCTCATCTGAGGACAGTGGGACAAGGTGGTGGCACGTTTTCAATAAGATACTACAGCTCAGCTACTACAGCAGCATTTTAGTACCAAGAGAATGCGGACAAGGCTCTTCTAACTTCATTCACTGATGAGCTGTAAAATGAAGCATAAGGGTCTCAAAACATTTGTGAAACATTTTTTTCCTGGGTCCTGACAGCGTCTACCTAAAAATATCTTGATAATGCTACCAGTTAAGGAATGCAGGGTGCAGAGGTTGCAGAACCCAAGGATCAGGTTGTCAAGCTTGAGGAGGTCAAGAAGTCTGCGGGCAATGTGTGCAGACCGAGGTCTTGCACAGGGCCTCCCACAACCCTCTGCTCCTCTACCAAGTGGGTGAACAGCTGCACCAAAGAGTAAGCAACTCCCACAGCAGACGGCTTCTAGAACTCTAGTTCAAGTGACCTTATGGAAAAAATACAGAACTGTTATACTGATTCCCGTACTTCTTCCATGACAGGAGTCAGAATAAAGAATTGTAACTAACATAAAAACTTTCAGTTAGTCTGTACCCGATTTAAAATTCTACTCTTTAAAAATCCATGCTAGTAAATGGCAAGCTCATACTAAAGGAGCCGTGGATAAAGATTTTAATTAAACTAAATCTCTTACTTCATTCAAAGGAAAAACTCCAGGGGACTTAATTTCAATTATGTAGGATCTGTTACTGGAATCTTTCATAAAAATTTAATTTGGAAAATACGCACAAGACTAAATCAGTTCTTACAAGAACTCTATAGCTGGTAGCTGATTAATGGGCATTGGAAGATGAAGATTTTGACTGAAGATTTTTATTTACCTAAAAGGATAGAATCAAAAGCGAGGGACTGAATGGTATTACTGAGAAAATCAAAAAGCAAATTTTACTACTTTCCCATTAGTTGCTTTAGATCTGAAATAGGAACTGAATCTTTAGTCTGGAGTCTATCCTGTCCTCTTAGCTTGACTCGGGGCTGCAATTTCTCTGCTTTAACAGGTCAACGTCTTACTATCTTGGAGGAGATGGCTGGAAGAAGGTATGATAGCATGAGAGCAAAATCCCTTTCCAAGGTCTGAGAATTGGTGCTCTAAACATCTGAGTTGAGATGGGGTTATCTGGCTAAAATACATATGCAGGATGAAAACCCAACCATTATCACTTGAAGTGTTTCCATTCCAGTGCTAACAGCATTGATGATTTACACCATGTGGAATGTCAGGCTAGCTAATTTATTAAACAAATTAGCAGTAGCAGAAATGCTGGTATTTATTGAGGCATTGAGACTGTACAACTGACACAGGTATATATTAATATTTATTGTTTCTTATTAGTCTATTTTTGGCATAGATGAAATTGTTTTTCCAGCCTGGAAGCTTCAGAGTGAGAAGGAGTAACTGTGGAAGTATTTCAAGAACAGAACTCTCCACTCCCAGCTAAGAGAAAGGGTTGCTTGTTGAAAGGTGTGTACAGCAACACATGCTCTGGTTTTGAGAACAGGCTGACAGTGAGAAATGGGCTTTCAACACACACCATGTTTGCCTTTTCCAAACTATGCTACTGTGTCTTTGAGGGGCCTGGGGAGATCTCACTTGTTTTTCATTGGAATAAAATGAGTTGTCAGTGAAAAAAAAAAAAAAAAAATGTGGAGCATCGGCCCCACTCCAAAACTCTTGAATCAGAGTATGCTTTTTTTTAATGTCTCCTGTTTTCTTGATAGACAATTTATCCTGTTTCACAGGCTTATGACACTCAAAAATTAATATGCCAATGTTGATCCGATCATTTTATAATTTCTCTTCCAGATCACAATAGTTTGTATAATGCTTTGTGGATCATATCCCATCCTCTTTTCTTGGGGTCGGAATGTGGTGGAAAATATTACTGTGTAAAAATGTTATTATTCTGTACCATCAGCCACACCACTAATCACAACCAGGTCTCTGAACTTGCTGTTTTCATCTTGGGTCACATGAGGAAGTCTTCCCATGGCCACATGGCATCTTTCCTTTGTATTTCAGGGACAGCTGACATTCTGGGATATGGCCATAGATTTTGCTCAAGAGGAGTGGGAATGCTGGACCTCGGTCAGCAGGAATTGTACAGGGACGTGATGGTAGAGAAATATAGGAACCTATCCTGCTTGGGTAAGGATGACTTCCTTCCAGAATCGCTTATCTACCATCAGGGTTTTGCTTCTTTTGTTCTAGACGGTCTCCTGAAATCTTTTTCTTCTTCCAATAATTTCAGGTCCTTGCTTTCTAGGGGGAAATGAGTATTTGTGATATTTGAAAGACAATTTTCACGAGTCATTATTATTCTAAACTACTGCTTCCTTGATGTAATCTGTTGCCTTCATTCTTTTTGTTTGTTTGTTTACTTTTTAATTGAAGGATAATTGCTTTACAGAATTTTGTTGTTTTCTGTCAAACCTCAACATGAAACAGCCATAGGTATACATGTATCCCCTCCCTTTTGAATATCCCTCGCATCTCCCTCCCCATCCCACTCCCTGTGCTGTTTGAGTTTCCTGACACACACAGCAAATTCCCTTTGGATATCTATTTTTACATGTGGTAATGTAAGTTTCCATGTTACTCTCTCCATACATCTCACCCTCTCCTCCCCTCTCCCCATTTCCATAAGTCTATTATCTATGTCCGTTTCTCCAATGCTGTTCTGCAAGTAAATTCTTCAGTACTGTTTTTTTCTAAATTCCATATATATGTGTTAGTATATGATATTTCTATTTCTCTTTCTGTCTTACTTCACGCTGTATAGTAGGCTCGAGGTTCATCCACATCGTTAGAACTGACTCAAATACGTTCCCCTTTATGGCTGAGTAATATTCCATTGTGTACTATGTACCACTGCTTCTTCTGCCTTCATTCTTGTTGTTTGTTATTCAGTGGCTAAGTTGTATGGAACTCTTGGATCCCATGGAATGCAGCAAGCCAGGCTTCCCTATCCTTCGTCAATGCCTGGAGTTTCCTCAAATTCATCTCCACTGAGTCAACAAAGCTGTTCAATCATCTCACCCTCTGTCACTCCCTTCTCCTTTTGCTTTCAATCTTTCTCAGCATCAGGATCTTGCCAATGAGTTTATTCAGCACACACAGAGACCAAAGTATTGCGGCTTCAGCCTCAGCGTCAGTCCTTCCTATGAATATTCAGGATTGATTTCCTTATGGTTGACTGGTTTCAGCTTCTTGAGTCCAAAAGACTCTTAAGAGCCTTATCCCGCACCACAATTTGAGCTATCAGTTCTTCGGCGCTCAGCCTTCTTTATTGTCCAAATATCACATCCGTATGTGACTACTAGAAAAACCATAGCTTTGACCATTTTGGTGTTTGTGTGCAAAGTGATATCCTGCTTTTGAATATGCTGTCTAGATTGGTCATAGCTTTTCTTCCAAGGAGCAACTGTCTTTGAATTTCAGGGCTGAAATCACCATCCGCAGTGATTTTGGAGCCCTCTGTCACTGTTTCTGTGTTCGCATCTATTTGAATTAAGTGATGGGACTAAATGCCATGATCTTAGTTTTCTGAATGTTGAGTTTTCTGCCAGCTTCTTTCACTCTCCGTTTCATCCCCATTAAGAGCCTCTTTAGCTCCTTTCCGCTTTCTGCCACTAGAGTGGTATCATGTGCCTATCTGAGATCATTGATATTTCTCCTGGCAATCCTAATTCCAGGTTCTACTTCATCCAGCATGGCTTTGGCTGGATAAAGTACTCTGCATAGAAGTTAAATAACAGTGTGACAATATACAGCTCTGAGGTCCTCCTTCCCTATTTGAAACCAGTCCATTGTTCCGTGTTGGTTCTAACTGTTGCTTCATGACCTGCATAGCCTTCATTCTGGACTAGTGGTGATTCTATAAATTCTCTGGCGTCAAATAGCGCCAACCTCCTCTTAAAATCAGATTTCCTCTACCTCCTTTAACCTCAGTAGAGCTTGAGTACAATTTCAGAATCTGGCTTTTATGCATTTGTATTTTAAAGGTGCTTTCAATAAAGTCTTTGGGGAAATCCTTTTTTTTTTTTTGGCTATTTTAACCTTCTACCTTGACTTCTCTTCTTACCTTAACACATACTGGATCGGAAACAGATGAATCACCACCAAAACACATATTCCTGTTTCTGATGAACATGTCTTGTGTTCTCTCAGCTGGATCTGGTCATCTTTCAGGATGAAGTGAAGGATGCTTGGACTGTAAATCAAATGGAGAAAACAGCAATACACCCAGGTACATGTCAGTGGACGGAGCAGATGACTCAGATGAAAGCGATGGAGGATGCAATACTTTGTCATGTGGTTTGGGAAGATCTACTTCAATGGAAATGATTTTGGATTAGCCTTGGTTTATTTCTGTCCCTGTCATAGAGGGTCATCTCTTGACCCCTTCTTGATTCTTTTTATCATTTATGTATTTCTCTCCAGTGATTAATGTTCACATTCGCAGTGAGGACAAGAATTCTTGTCTTGGCCTGAGACAAATGGCATGACCTGATGGCTCCTCAATTGAGCCACTGAGGAGGTTTCAGGAAAAACTCTGTGGATTTCTGAGTAACTATATTAAGCCCTTTTAAATCTTAATGTGTGGGTGGAGTCGTGAACAAACTGCCAAACTTCTGGGAATACTGGGGACAGATATTATTTGTTTCTACCCTATAATTTCCAATCCTTGGAAACTACATGTATGATTTAATAAATTTCATCCTCAAATTATTTCTTCACTGCTTAGGACACCTCCCTTAAATGGGCAAATGCAAACCTGAATTTTACTTCAAAATTAGTTTTTTAGATGAACTAACATTAAATATGTTAAGTGTATTTACCCTAGTTCCTCAATGATAAAATACTCTCAAGAGTCTTCTCCAGCACACAATTTGAAAGCCTCAATTATTCAGTGTCCTGCCTTCTCTATGGTCCAAATCTCAAACGACTTGGAAAGACCATAGTTTAGACTAGATGGACTTTTGTTAGCAATTGATGTCTTTGCTTTTTACTACACTAAGTTTGTCATAGCCTTCAAGAGGCAAGCATCTTTTGATTTCATGGCTGCCGTCACCGTTCACAGTGATGTTAAAGCCCAGGAAGAGAAAATCTGTCACTGTTTCCACTTTTCCCCGCTATTTCCTATGAAGTGATAGGACTGGATGTCATCATCATAATTTTTTTAATGATGAGTTTTCAGCCAGCTTTTTCATTCACCTCATTCACCCTCATCAAGAGGCTCTTTTGTTCCTCTTCACTTTCTGCCAGTAGTGTAAAATCATCTGCGTATCTGAGGTTGTTGCTGTTCGTCCAGGCCATCTTGACTCTAACACTAAAGAAGCCTTTTCTAAAAGCAGATCTCTGAGCCTGGGTGAAACAAAGGCAGCTATTCAGAAGCCACCAGCTGTTTCCTACTTGGTAACTGCTGAGGAGCTGGGGCTGGTTGAGGCGTGGGGATGGGGGGGTGGGCGGTGGTGTGAGAGGCTGCCATCCGCCATTTTTGTTCAGACTTTGTTTCTTGAATATACTGATTCATAGAGGGTGTGACTTAGTGATCAGTGAGCTCCCTCATCCATTCAGCAGTCAGGGTATGATGGGCTTGTGTCTCTATGTTTGTTGTTGTTCACTCACTCACTCTTGTCCAACTTTTGAGACCCATGGACTGTAACACGCCAGGTTTCCCATTCCTTCACCATCTGGAGTTTGCTCAAAATCATCTCCATTGAGATGGCGATGCCATTTAAACCTCTGGTCTTCTGTCGTCCCCTTGGAATTAGGATGTGAACAATGAAGGAAGAAGGATTGTCCCCAGATAGCTAGATGCATATGAAAGAAATGATTTCAATAAGTCCAGATGCTTCCATTTTCCCATACATAGTGAAAGTGAAAGTGAGCTCAGTCGTGTCCGACTGTTTGCGACCCCGTGGACTGCAGCCCACTAGGCTCCTCTGTCCGTGGGATTCTCCAGGCAAGAATACTGGAGTGGGTTGACATTTCCTTCTCCAGGGGATCTTCCTGACCCAGGAATTGAACCCGGGTCTCCTGCATTGCAGGCAGGTGATTTACCAAGTGAGCTATGAGGGAAGCCCCATACGTAGACGATCACTAAATCTCTTCATGTGAGAGATGTTTTTCCCTTGCATTAATTGTCACTTTTAATATTCAGATTACCTGCCCCTTGCTGCAAAATTGTATATAGTGTGGCTCCTGTCTTGCCTCCTCAGCTGTCTTGCAGTCACCTGACACTGTGTCTCCTGGGCTCACATTTCCACAAAATAAAACCTAACTCTCAACGTTCAGGCCACGTGTATCTTTTTTTTTTTTAGCCTTTGTTATGTCACTTAGTACTTAACACAGATCATTATTTCCTTTGTTGGTCATCAGGTATGCATTTAAGGCATCATTTTCACAGACATTTCTCCATTCCCTTGTGCACTTTTGGACTTCCAAAGTGGCAGTAGGACTAAAGAGTCTAAGTGACAATGCAGGAGGCCTAACAGACCTGGGCGTCATCCCTGGGTCAGGAATATCCCCTGGAGGAGGAAATGACACTCCACTCCAGTATTCTTGCCTGCAAAATCCCATGGAGAGAGGAGCTGGTGGGCTAGAGTCCAAAGGGTCGGAAAGACTCAGACATCACTGAGCGTCTAGGCACACACATTTTTAACCCAATGTTCACTGCTGTCCCTGCTTTATTTCCAAAGAAAGCTGTGAAGGTCAAGAGAAACAAATCAAAATTTTACATGATCTCCTGCTCCTTCTGCCTCTGTAACTCAGCTTGCTCCTTGCAAAGTCTATATCACATAGGTCTCAAAAAGTGGGGACTCACAATACTTGGAACTGGAGCTTATCTCACTCACCCTTGTCCTGCCCTTTGGAATCGCCCTAGCCCCTGCAAACCTGCAAACCTGCAAATCATGCCTGTCCATGTATGAAAACTCTGTAACCCCTTTGTTCAGGGCTCAGAGCTTGGAGTGTTAACTCCTCTGGGCCCACTGGTGTAATGAACCTGAGTTCTCCAACTCTCTGAGTGTGGTGCTTAGTTTCTCAAGTACTGGTTTCTGCAACATTTCTGGAGACCCCAGCGAGATTCCAACTACATTGGCCCCTTGAGCCGCCGGACTGGTGGCTCAGCCAGGTCAGAGCAGAGGACCCTGAGACAAACAAGGAGGCGTGATACCTGATGGTATTCTCGGTGCTCTTTTGGAACGGTGCTCTAACTCTCTGGATGGCTGAGCCCTGACCAGACTCATTGAAGGGACAGACCAACTCACCAGGAATGGCCACAGGATCAGGTAAAGGCCTGGGGCCAGTCCCAAGTCAGGAGGTCTTAATCCAATGTGTAGAAGAGGAGACTGATCACCTCCTTGGAGCTCCCAGGAAGGGAGCATCAGATAGGGAGACCTGGGGACTCAGGAGAGGTGGGTATTGTGACAACCTCTGAGTGATTGTGTATGCATGATTGCTGATTGAATGCAGTGAAAGTGAGCTTCACAGTCCACGGCCTTCGGAGACTGAGGGGGCCCAAAACCTGGGGTCTGTGATGACCTCATGAGGCTGGAAGGATGTGCCAGCCTCTTGGGGATCTGATCCCTCCCTGTGAGGCTGGTCCAGTTTGGGAGTTTGTACCTACCTGCCAATATTAAGAGGAATCTTAAATCTCCCTCAGGAGAGTGGCCAGGTGGAGGAAAAATGAATGTGAATGAGACTCTTGACCAGCGCTCCAGCATTAGGGCTTCCAGATGAGACAAAGGACTTTACCCTCTCTGTACATGAGGAAATCACACTGCAGTGGGGGTCCTCACACAAACAGTTGGGCCATGTCATTGCCCAGTCGCATGCTTGTGCAAACCACTGGATCCAGTGGTCACGGGACGGCTACCATGCCTCCGAGCATTATCTGCCACTGTGATTCTGGCCAGAGAAGCAGATAAGCTTACACTAGGACAAAGTGTAAATGTAAAGGTTTCCCATGCTGTTACTGCCCTGATGAACAGGGCACACAAGTGGCTGGCCAAATCCAGGACGATTCACTATGAAGAACTGTGTTGCAAAAACTTACAGGTCCAACTCGGACCTGTAACCTACCACTTTTTACCTACAGAAGCAGGAACCCCTCTCATAACTGTGAGGAGTTCATAGTTGAGATTTACTCGAGCAGGCTGCACCTGATGGACATTCCCTTCTAGAACCCAGAACTGGAACTGTTCACTGACAGAAGCAGTTCATCCAAGACGGGCAGCACAAAGCAGGCTCTGCCATAACAACAACTGACGAGATAGTGAAGGCCGAGGCCTTTCCACAAGGGTGGTCACCACTGCGGGCTGAGCTATGGGCACTCTCCCAGGCACTATGGCACGCCGAAGGGAAAGGAGTCAACTTCTATACTGAGGCAAGGTATGCCTTTGCTACTTTACATGTACATGGAGCCATTTATAAAGAAAGGGGACTATTGACAGCGGGAGGAAAGGAGATTTTTAAAAAAAAGAAATCTTCAGCTGTTAGAACCAGTCTGGAAGCCTTCCCAAGTGGCAGTCATCCATTGTAAGGGCCATCAGCGAGGAACTGATCCAGTCAGCAATGGGAATCGGACAGCGATTAGGCAGCCAAGGAGGTGGCGACCCAACCGAGTCCCACAGTGGGCCCTGAGGCAATCTTTAAGGTCCTCTTGGCACCAGAATTACCTCCATCCCCAAGGTATACCAAGGAAGAAGTTCAGTGGGCGCTAAATGAGGGAAGAATAAAAGGAGGGCTGCTGGAGCTCCCAGATCAAAGACTCTGTCTCCAGCAATACAGAAATCCAGCTGGTAAAACATCATGAGAAAACTCGTTTAGGAAAACCTGTGCTGGAGAGCTTACTGGGCCACTGCTATTTCGTTCCTAAGCTCCCAGCCCTGTGTGTGCAGACCAGTGCTACCTGTGTGACTTGTGCACAGAACAACGCCAGCCAAAGACCAAGACCCAACTCAGGGGTGCTCTCTACCATGATGTTAGACAACTATAGGAACTTGGCCACTTTGGTTGAGGATAACTTCCTTTCGGAATCTCTTATCTACTCTCAGGGTTTTGGTTCCTGCATTTCTAGAATGTCTCTTGGAAACTTCTCCTTCTTTTAATAGCGTTTCAGATCCCTGCTTTCTATGGGAAAATGGGAAATTGTGAATTTAGAAAGAAGACTTCATGATGATTTAAATTTTTTTCTTCCTTGATGTAATCTGCCTGCTTCTAGGTTACTGCTAATTCTATAAGTTCTGTGGTATAAAGTGCTGTCACCTTCCTTTTCAAATCAAATTAAACTACTTACTTTTGCGTTGTAGTATGTGACCAGAATGTCAGGATTTGATTTCAATGTATTAGTTAGTTTTGTATAGGAGCTTTCAATAAAGTATTTGAGGAAATATTTTTCTAGGTTGTCTTAACATTCCACCATGCATTGTCTTCTCACCTGGATACATATTAGATTGGAAAGTGTTGAATCTCTAGCAAAACAAATATTCTATTCTCTGATGAACAGGTCTTATGGTTTATAAGGTGGACCTGGTCACTTTTCTGGAGCAAATGAAGGATATCAGGAATATAAGCAGAATGGAGACAATGGCCATGTACCCAGGTACGTGTGAATGGATGGAGCCAATGACTCAGGTGAGAGGTCCAAGCATCAGTGAAGAAGTCATTCTTCGTCATGTGTTTTCTGAAGATCTGCTTCATTGGAAACAATTTTGGAGAAGTCTGGATTTATTTCTGTTTCTGTCATAGATGGCTATCACCTGCTGCCTTCTTCCTGTTAAACCATGACGAAATCTTGTCTGGTGATTACCTTTCTCTTTCACAGTGAGAACTAAAATGCTCTTCTTGGCTTGTGACAACCTGCATGAACTGGTTGCTGTTTCATTTCTTGAGAGTCCTAATAAAACTGTGCACATTTCTGAGTAACTATGATGTTCCATTTATCAAATATCAGGTCTTTCTATAAAGATAATCATATTGGAGAGAAGACTTATAATTGTAGTGAATATGGTAAAGTTTCTAATCAGTCTTCAGAACTTATTGAACAGCAGACTATTCCGAATCCACAAAAAGAAAACAAGTGTAAGGAATGTATAAAAGTCTTTACTCACTCATCCGATCTAAGTAGCAATTGGATGATTCATGCAGATTGGAAACCTTTCAATTGTACAATTTGGCAGAGCCTTTAGTAACAGTTCACATCTTAGGCACCATCAGTGAATCCATACTGGCCAGAAATCTTATAAATATAAGGAGTGTGGCAAAGTGTTTATCTATTGCTCAAATCTTAATCGACATCAGCAAATTCATACTGGGGAGAAACCTTATAAATGTGCAAAGTGTGGCAAAGCCTTTTATCAGAACTCAAATCTTACTTAACATCAGCGAATTTATACTGGAGAGAAAACTTCTAAATGTAAGGATTGCTTCAAAGCCATCCAGCAGATGTCAAGTTTTTCTCAACATCAGTGAATTCATAGTGGAGATATACCTTACAAATGTGTGGAATGTGGCAAAGCCTTTATCCGTTGCTCAAATCTTACTGAACATCAGCGAACTCATACTTGGAAGAAACCTTAGAAATGTACAGAGTGTGGCAAAGCCGTTACCAATAGCTCAGGTCTTTCCCAACATCAGAGGATTCATACTGGGGAGAAACCATGCAAATGCAAAGAAGGTGGCAAAGCCTTAGCCAGAGCTCAAATTTTTCTAAATATCAGCAAATTCATACTGGAGAGAAACCTTACAAATGTAAGCAATGTGGCACAGCCTTTAGTCAGAGCAGTGATCTCACTCAACACCTGAGAGCACACACTGGAGACAAGCCCTAGTAATGAAACAAGTGATGAAAGAGGTTTGTCTTAAACATACATCAGAAAGCATGAGAGCTTATACAAGAAACATATGGAAATAATGTAACAAATATGTACAAATGTATTTCATCAAAACATAAATCTAAATACATATCAGAGACTGAAAATTAGTAAGGATTTCATCAATCCTGTTTTCTGAAGTTCCTCTGAAGGAGAATTATTATGGAGAGTAATGCATAATTAAAACACATAGAAAGTGAACATGTTAGTATGGTCACAAGATGAAGGGTTGGTGGTTAGAAACTTACACTTATTAGCAATGTATCCTGTTTATAATGACATGATTTGAGATTATTTGAGAATGAGTGTAATTCAACTATGAAATCCATATTGTGCTTCATTTTTAGTGTGTATGCAAATATAGATTTTTTTTTTATGGTTTGTACTTTAGAGATAAGAGAAGCCCTTCTATATTGTGTTGTGACCATTTCTATCTATTCTCCATTACAGAATGGAACCGGAATGTAAAATGTACAATGAACATCTAAATGCAGGTGTTTGCTATTCATATGAAATATCCTGGGAGGTTGCCATAATATAAGTGATCATGAAATCTTTCCATGTATTAAAGTAAGAAAGAAGTTGGTTCTATTGTTTTTGGTTTAATATTTATTTATTTGGTTGCCTCAGATCTTAGTTGCAGCATGTGGGACCTAGTTCCCTGACCAGGGATTGAACCCAGACCCTGTGCATTGGGAATGCGGAGTCTTAGCCACTGGACCACCAGGGAACTTCTCCAAAGGTCTGTTCTAAAGTTTCAATACTTACATCACTTGAATTGTAAGAACACAATCACAGTTCACTACAATATTGATTTATCTTTATAATATCAGCATAAGTGAAGTATATTACTTGACAATGTTGAACTATAGACAGCTTCTGTGATAACCTAGAAATGTATTAGAACCCTTTCCAGAAAAGGCATGTAATTAGTGTATTTCTTGTTTACTAAGTGTTTCCTAGGCTTTGTTTTGTAAGTCATAAACATAATAATCCTCACATCCTTTTATCAGAAAAATGAGTATCTTTCTCTGTGCTTTTAATCTGATTTAATCATAGATCAAACTGTGGACTGTAAAATGTTTATGTTCAACCCTGTGTGAAATTAATACATGGCTATTAATAAAAGTCAATGTTTTCTAGTGTTTCAATTGATTGTAATGAATGAAGTGTTAAGACTGTGATCAGCAGTCTTGCTCAGCCCCAGGTTCTACTTCACAGGTCCCCCTTCAATGACACCCTCACAGAGCTCACCAGAATCCTGCTCGTCTTGGTCTGCAGAGACCGATTGACCCTCAGTCTGCGGAGCCCAGAGCACTTCACCCAGGGTCACTCATAAGCCTGAGTCCCACTTACTGACACTGTCTGGGCCTGGTTCTAGCCTTCACCTCCCACAGGGTCCCTCAAGGCTTGCTGTGAATTCTCTCATAAACTCACCAGCTTCAATTTTCCTTTCTTCTTCTGTTGAACTAAGACTTTCCATGGGATCATTTTAGCAAATATAAATTTAACAAAGTCACAGGAAGGACAATTAAAAAACATGATTGCAAAATTCTGAACTAAGATTCATAAAATTTTACCACATGTAAAATTCTCAGCACGTCTCTCTCATCTAGGCTTAAAGGAACTGTTTTCTCACGCCTTTGACATACATTGAATGCAATATATAAATATCTGAAGGTACATACATTGGCAGTGAGAAAACTAATATAGAATGTGCAAGTGTAGGAGTTTTAGTGCATATTTATTTAAAGAATTTGGGAATGATAGATCCAAAGTGAGAATATCAGCATGGTAAATATCAGATTTACCACGAATTTACAGAGTTGTCAACTAATCTGTTTTGTCGACTTTTCATGGAATTTATTTCCTTACATGTCAGGAGGTTGCGTTTGTTAAGGAACTGCCACACTGTCCTCCCTAGTAGCTGCACCAGCTTCCATTTCCTTCAGTCATGTAGGAGGTTCCCTGATCTCCATAGCCTCTTCAGCCTTTATTATATCATTAGTGGGCATTTTGATAATGGTTATTCTGACTAGAATGAGGTGATACCTCATTGTAGTTTTGTTTTCCTTTTCTTAATAATTACTGACACTGAGTGTCTTTCATTTGCCTCTTGCCCATCTAAATGTCTTCTTTGGAGATATGAGGTCTTGGTCCAATTTTTGATTGAGTTATTTTTGTCCCTGATATTTTAAACGTTTAAAAAATTTTTGTCTGTTGCTGTGTGCAGGCTTCCTCTAGGTGTGGTGCATGGGGTTCTCATTGTAGTTGCTTCTTCTGTGAAGCACGGCTCTAGGTGTCAGTAGTTGCAGAACACAGGCTCAGTAGTTGTGGTGCACAGGCTAAGTTGCCCTGCAGCATGTGGAATATTCCTGGGACAGGGTTCAACCCCATATCCCCTGCACTTGCTGGCAGATTTGTATCCACCGGGCAATTGTTTCACAATTTTTTTGTAAAAATGGAAGGTTTTTTTTCTTTTGGAATGTATGTATTTTTAGTTTTTGAGTTTTTTAATCTTTTTAAAATTTTTCCATTGAAGGATAATTGCTTTACAGAATTTTGTTGTTTCCTGTCAAACATGAACAAGAATCAGCCATAGGTACACCCGTGTCCCCTCCCTTCTGAGCCTCCCTGCCACGTCCCTCCCCATCCCACCCTTCTACATTGTTACAGTGCTGTGTTCCTTTCTGCTGTACAATACTGTCAATCAGCCATAAGTGTTGAGGCAGTCTGAGTGCGGGTTGGAAAAGAATTTCCAGACACAGGGCATTTCAGAAAGGAGTGAGTTTATTAAAAACAAAGGGCAGAGATAAAGCAGGCACTGTGAGTGCAATGGGCCCACATCTGCACAGACCAGGGGATGCCGAAAGTTTCTATGGGCTAATAGGCAATTTTTATAGCCTCAAAGCAAAATTGCTGCTGGATGGTTGATGTTAGGTGATTGGTTGGGGCACTATAGGGTGCTTACTGGAGTGGGCATCTTTGCCCTACTGGGAGTTGGGAAGCCTGGTAATGACTATCAGTGGCTTTTAAAAAGGTTACAGAGAGGCTTAGTCAGCTTTGAAAGTGTCCTTGATTCTGAGCTCTGCTTCTGTGTTCTTGGTGCAAGGCTTCACATCTGTGGCCTTGGGGCAGCACGCCACAAATAACACTAGCCATGATCTATATTCTCTATGTTGATTGTGTGGTTCCACTTGGCAGTCATTTAAAATGGAACCAAAATACTGAGAAGCATGCTGAAGATCCAGCAGAGGGTACTGAAGGTGCCCACATAGTTTGAAGCCAACTTTTTAAATCTCCTCTATCACTTTCATCAAGAGGTTCTTTAGTTTCTTTTCACTCTGCCCTAAGGGTGGTGTCATCTGCATATCTAAGGTTATTGATATTTCTCCCAGCAATCTTGGTTCCAGTTTGTGCCTCATCCAGCCACGCATTTAGCTTAAATACTAAATACTCTGCATTTAAGTTAAATAAGCAATGTGAGAACATATAGCCTTGATGTACTCCTTTCGAAATGTGGAACCAGTCTGTTCCATGTCCAGCTCTAACTGTTGCTTCTTGACCTGCATACTGATTTTTCAAGTGACTGCTAAGGTGTTCTGGCTTTCCCATCTCTTTAAGAATTTTCCACAATTTCTTGTGATCCACACAAATGCTTTAACATAGTCAATGAAGCAGAAGTAGAGGTTTTTCTGGAACTCACTTTTTCTATGATCCAAGGGATGTTGGCAATGTGATCTTTGTTTCCTTTGCCTTTTCTAAATCCAGCTTGAACATCTGGAAGTTCTTGGTTCACATACTATTGAAGCCTGGCTTGGAGAATTCCGGGCACTACTTTACTGGCATGTGAGATGAGTGGAACAACTGTGCTTCAGTTTGACCATTCTTTGGTTTTGCCTTTCTTTGAGATTTGAATCAAAACTGATATTTTCCAGTCCTGAAGCCTGGGCTGAATTTTCCAAATGTGCTGGCACATTGAGTGCAGAATTTTGAACCTGAAACTCCAATACTTTGGCCACCTGATGCCAAGAGCTGACACATTGGAAAATAGTCTGATGCTGGAAGGGATTGGGGGAAGGAGGAGAAGGGGACAACAGATGATGAGATGGCTCGATGGCATCACCGACTCGATGGACATAAGTTTAAGTGAACTCGGGGAGTTGGTGATGGACAGGGAGGCCTGGCGTGCTGCGATTCATGGGTTCACAAAGAATCAGACATGACTGAGCTCCTGAACTGAACTGAATTCCAAATTATAAACTGATCTGTTAATTAATGTGACATTAAAAGTATTCAGCGGAAGTCAAGATATCTGAAACATTAATATATCACATATAAAGAAAATGACATTTTAAGAAAGTGATTTTGATTTTGTAAAATGAAGTTATACAACTATAAACTTTGAGAATATTCTCAAGTCAGAGAATAGGACACACTATGCTTTTATGCCTGATAGCCGCCATTTGAAACCCATTTCTGAAGTTACTTTTGGAAAATGGTCTGACCCAAATCATCCAACTATTGATGTTTTCAATAGGAAACAATGTCTCTGTTAAGCACTTTATAAATTCTAGAGTTAGAGAAGTTATTTCTATTGCTTCCTGGTAGTTCAGATGGTAGAGAACCTGCCTACAATGCAGGAAACCAGGGATCGATACCTTGATCGGAAAGATCCCCTGGAGAAGGATATGGCTACCCACTCCACTATTCTTGCCTGGAGACTTCCATGGATAGATGAGCCTGGCTGGCTACAGTCAATGGCGTTGCAAAGAGTCACACACGACTGATGGACTAAGCACACAATTGTCAACTGTATACACTGTTTCTAATAAATATCATTCCTATAGATGTATTACTCATGGAGGTACTGTTGGCACACATATAGTAACTCCCAAAATGTATGGTTTCTGTAAGGTACGCCATGATTTCCCATATATCTCTGCAATTCCAGTCATTAGTTACACTAAACTTTAGGTTTCATACCGCTTGGATTCTAAAATAACAATCACTGTCACAAAAATTACACTGTGATTTCCTTGGTGGTCCAGTGACTGAGACACCTGGCTCTCAATGCTAGCTTCGGCGAGGGCGGGGGTGGGGGGTGGGGGGTCAGGACTTGGGGGAGGTGCCTAGGTTTGATCCCTGATTAGGGAACTAAATCCCATATAGCACAAGTAAGATCCAGTTGCTGTTGCTGCTAAGTCACTTCAGTCGTGTCCGAATCTGTGCGACCCCATAGACGGCAGCCCACTAGGCTCCCCCGTCTCGGGGATTCTCCAGGCAAGGACACTGGAGTGGGTTGCCATTTCCTTCTCCAATGCTTGAAAATGAAAAGTGAAAGTGAAGTTGCTCAGTCGTGTCCCACTCTTAGCGACCCCACGCACTGCAGCCTACCAGGCTCATCCGCCCATGGGATTTTCCAGGCAACAGTATTGGAGTGGGGTGCCATTGTCTTCTCTGAAGATCCAGTACAGCCAAATAATTAATATTTTTCAAAAAGAATTACACTAAGATATGTTAGGAGGCATTGCGACCTGACATCTGGTAGCACCCAATCTCTCTTTCATAGCTCCATTACATTTTTTGAATTTTTCCTCCTTCCAGTGTTGCTTTGGCACTGCATTACTTTGAGTCAGAACACTTCGTTTTGCCTGAATGGTCACCAACCCAGACTCCCGAAAGCACCTGTTTCTTGCAGATTCTTGCCCACAAGCTGAAACAGAAAATACTCACTTGATATCTTCACATAGCCCGGATATTGGGTTCAGAGTGCTGGTCACGTCAAGCTGCTCCTGTGACAGGGAGGGATGCAGCTAGACCCCTAGATATGGGTTTGTAATTCTGTCACCTCATGACCCCTCAGAACTGCAATTATCTTTTCACCTGTATCTGCGATGTGAGACAGGCTTAGAGAACTGAGATTATTTGTGGAAATCTTTATGGCTCAGTTGCTAATGATAAAAGAACAATTAAAGGTTTGTACCAATCCTCTCCAAAGGGACTCTTGAAATGCTTGAGGAAGGTTCTAGTCCCTTTGGTCCCCGGAGACAGACAGGGACTCACAAGGAACCTGTAGTAAACACTGAGGTCTGACAAAGGAAGGGAATTTCATGTGTCTGCTTGTATAGTTTGTATCCATGAGGTGTTTCTACCAAAAACGAGTTATTTCCTATTCTTGAGACCACTGAACTGTGCCTCCATTTAGATTATGAGTAGAGAAATGGAGCCAAAGCACCTGAGAGGGATTTTCAAGAATTTCTCCATCTGTCATTT
Source organism: Bos indicus x Bos taurus (assembly GCF_003369695.1). Taxonomy (NCBI): domain Eukaryota; kingdom Metazoa; phylum Chordata; class Mammalia; order Artiodactyla; family Bovidae; genus Bos; species Bos indicus x Bos taurus. Next base: position 5,469,737 of record NC_040093.1, read on the forward strand.
TACAAAGGTGAAATGTTCATACCTCATTGTCTGAAATGTCATAGAACTTCTCAAAAAGCATCTTGAGGCAAATGCCCCCTGTTTATAGTTAGGATTCAATGTCTGATAGATAGAAATTCCCGCCTAATTTCCACTGTAGTCTGCAATAGCAGGTACACCTTAGTGCCAACTCCCTAGAGAATATTCTCCTAGTTCTTCGTGACCAAAGTCATATTCAGAACCAGAGGTTCCAGCAGGGAACCGTGAGATTTGACCTACTGATACTTTTATCATGAAAAGCAATATCAATATCCTCTACTTAGAATTTGTCCCCACTCACAGATACTTAAGAACATTTTCTTTTCATTTTGTTCACACCCCCAAAACATGTGGGATCTTAGCTCCCTGGCTAGGGAAGGAACCGCAATGCTGCATTGGAAGGTGGGGTCTTATCCACTGGGCTGCTGGGGATGCTCCAAAACACATTTTCTTTAATAAGTAATTTATTACCTTGACATACATTTTCCTTTATATTGTAACGATTAATGCTCTTTCTGTGTAAGAAATGACTAACCTTCAACTCTGAGATCTTAACACCCCGAGCAGGGATTGAACCCAATAATAACCTGCAGTGGAAGCACAGCATCTTAACCACTGGACTACCAGGGAAGTTGCTAATCTCACATTTAAAGAGAAGGGTGTACTCTCCTGGGATACAATGGTCTGTGGGCCTCTTACTATTTTTCCTGTCTTGCGTTAGTGCTTCTCCAGATTATCCTTTCAAGGACTGGGCTAAGAGGAGGAGGTTAGGGAAGAAAGCCAACAGTAGGGGAGGGTGTTTGGGAAGCTAAGTGCAGAGCAGTCGATGTGATCCACGCGTCCCATTTGCCTAGTTTCGTGCCCACTTTTAGCACAAAAAGTCCTGCTTCTTGGAAACGTGTTCAGTCCTCGAAGAAGCAGGGCAATTGGTGGCTTCAGCAGCAGCAGCAACAATTAACAGAGGCAATCTGTGTATCAACAGATTCTGACAGGAGTAACAGTATGTCATTTCTGTGGTTACGTTATAAACGACAATGTGGATTCCTATCTCCCTCTTTCTTTCTGGAATCACTTCCTAAGAGAAAAGCCAGCTTCCCTGATGGAAGCAGGTCTCTGGTTACAATTACTGAGGCTTCCTCCCAACGGATTATTTGAGTGGTTACATTCTGCTTTTCGTCACTGAGGAGACACCCATCTTCACACACTCCCACAAAGGGCTTTTGAATTTTCCTCGCTTTTCAACTTGCTGAAAACATCTCGGCTTTCCATAGAGGCAGCTCTCAAAATTCTTCTCTTTTGCCTTAAGTTCTTTGAAACACTAACTTAGAACAGGCAGGAAGCAGCTCTGCTCCAGAGGAAATCAAAGAGATTTAAAGGCATCAAAAGGCAGAGAAAGGAAGCACAGCAGGACAGAAGGACCAACAGACCCAAAACTGACTGGGGCTGGGGTGAGGGAAGGCAAGGCTCCGTCCCCACTGGCCCCGCCCATAAGTACCTGCGCTTCCGGCCTCGTCCCACCCTCTCCCCTTTCGTCGCCTATCTTTGGCCGCCCCGTAGCGCACTCACCTTCCTCTGTACCGGATCTTCCGCCCGCGCGTGCGCAGTATCCTGCAGACCGGGAATCGAGTTTAAATGAGCGACAGAGTGTTCTGGTGAGTTTTGTTTGTTTAAAACCCGATTCCTAGTCCCACAGCCTGTTGTCCTTCACACGTGGCTTTCGGGGGTCTCTGTGAACGTTCAAACCACCGTCCCCATTTTCCCGTTCCCAGTGTGTGTCCTCGCATCGCCGTGAGAAGTTCTGAAGTCCTTTGTCTTAGCTGCCGGGACCCTGGGGACCACGTCCGCTTCCTGTTAATATCGTTCTAGAGCCCACGTCCTTCTCTGGCAGTTCTACCTTCTAACTTGTAGAGACCGCTACTCAAAGTCCGGCATTGCCAAACCCCTAAGTCCTTGATCCACGAAGAGTTGAAGGAGGTTCTATTCTGTATGGAGTTTGGTCAGGGTCTCGTCTAAGGTTTGAAGGGGAGGGTCAGCCTAGAACGTGTGGTTTTCACAGGAAGGGCCGCGAGTTCTGAAGAAAAGAATAAAACGAAAAACACCTCGTTTGATTCTGTGTTCCAGAATCCCTGCTGTGTCAGTGGCCGTAGAGGATTGTATTTTGTACCTGTTGAGATCCTCCCTCTGTGTGGGGCTGTGTGACAGGGAGCTCGGTGTGTTTTTCTAGGTATTGAACAGTCTATTTTCAACATTCAGGGGTCACTTCCCAAGACTGATCTTACGTGAGAAGGAAGCCCAGAGGAAGAGGAAAGCAAGGAGTCAGAAATGACTCATTCCGGGGTAAGAGGCATAGTCCTTTTGTTTGTTTCTTCTGTCTCTTTCCTGAAATGCTGTTTCTTTGGACTTGATAAGCATCTTAACTTCTGAACGGGTTTCTTTACACTTACCCATAATCATGATCCCAAGGGACACATTGCCCTCCTGACACATCAGAATGGCAGAAACAGTATTACCAGCCAAAGAAGCTCAGTTCAGTTCAGTTCAGTCGCTCAGTCGTGTCCAACTCTTTGCGACCCCATGAATCGCAGCACGCCAGGCCTCCCTGTCCATCACCAACTCCCGGAGTTCACTGAGACTCACATCCATCGAGTCAGTGACGCCATCAGCCATCTCATCCTGTATCGTCCCCTTCTCCTCCTGCCCCCAATCCCTCCCAACATCAGAGACTTTTCCAATGAGTCAACTCTTGGCATGAGGTGGCCATAGTACTGGAGTTTCAGCTTTAGCATCATTCCTTCCAAAGAAATCCCAGGGCTGATCTCCTTCAGAAAGGACTGGTTGGATCTCCTTGCAGTCCAAGGGACTCTCAAGGGTTTTCTCCAACACCACAGTTCAAAGCATCAATTCTTCGGCGCTCAGCCTTTTTCACAGTCCAACTTTCACATCCATACATGACCACAGGAAAAACCATAGGCTTGACTAGGTCCTTTGTTGGCAAAGTAATGTCTCTGCTTTTCAGTATGCTGTCTAGGTTGGTCATAACTTTCCTTCCAAGGAGTAAGCGTCTTTTAATTTCATGGCTGCAGTCACCATCTGCAGTGATTTTGGAGCCCAAAAAATAAAGTCTGACACTGTTTCCACTGTTTCCCCATCTATTTCCCATGAAGTGATGAGACTGGATGCCATGGTCTTCGTTTTCTGAATGTTGAGCTTTAAGCCAACTTTTTCACTCTCCTCTTTCACTTTCATCAAGAGGCTTTTGAGTTCCTCTTCACTTTCTGTCAAAAGGGTGGTGTCATCTGCATATCTGAGGTTATTGATATTTCTCCCGGTAATCTTGATTCCAGCTTGTGTTTCTTCCAGTCCAGAGTTTCTCATGATGTATTCTGCATATAAGATAAATAAGCTGGGTGACAAAATACAGCCTTGACATACTCCTTTTCCTATTTGGAACCAATCTGTTGTTTCATGTCCAGTACTAACTGTTGCTTCCTGACCTGCATACAGATTTCTCAAGAGCAGGTCAGGTGGTCTGGGACTCCCATCTCTTTCAGAATTTTCCACAGTTTATTGTGATCCACACAGTCAAAGGCTTTGGCATAGTCATTAAAACAGAAATAGATGTTTTTCTGGAACTCTCTTGGTTTTTCCATGATCCAGTGGATGTTAGCAATTTGATCTCTGGTTCCTCTGCCTTTTCTAAAACCAGCTTGAACATCTGGAAGTTCACGGTTCACGTATTGCTAAAGCCTGGCTTGGAGAATTTTGAGCATTACTTTACTAGCGTGTGAGATGAGTGCAATTGTGCGGTAATTTGAGCATTCTTTGGCATTGCCTTTCTTTGGGATTGGAATGAAAACTGACCTTTTCCAGTCCTGTGGCCATTGCTGAGTTTTCCAAATGTGCTGGCATATTGAGTGCAGCACTTTCACAGCATCATCTTTCAGGATTTGGAATAGCTCAACTGGAATTCTATCACCTCCACTAGCTTTGTTCGTAGTGATGCTTTCTAAGGCCCACTTGACTTCACATTCCAGGATGTCTGGCTCCAGGTCAGTGATCACACCATGGTGATTATCTGAGTCGTGAACATCTTTTTTGTACAGTTCTTCTGTGCATTCTTGTCATCTCTTCTTAATATCTTCTGCTTCTGTTAGGTCCATACCATTTCTGTCCTTTATCGAGCCCATCTTTCCATGAAATGTTCCCTTGGTATCTCTAATTTTCTTGAAGAGATCTCTAGTCTTTGCCATTCTGTTGTTTTCCTCTATTTCTTTGCATTGATCGCTGAGGAAGGCTTTCTTATCTCTTCTTGCTATTCTTTGGAACTCTGCATTCAGATGTTCATATCTTTCCTTTTCTCCTTCGCTTTTCGCTTCTCTTCTTTTCACAGCTATTTGTAAGGCCTCCCCAGACAGCCATTTTGCTTTTTTGCATTTCTTTTCCATGGAGATGGTCTTGATCCCTGTCTCCTGTACAGTGTCCCGAACCTCATTCCATAGTTCATCAGGCACTCTATCAGATCTAGGCCTTTAAATTTATTTCTTACTTCTACTCTATAATTATAAGGGATTTGATTTAGGTCATACCTGAATGGTCTAGTGGTTTCCCTTACTTTCTTCAATTTAAGTCTAAATTGGTGATATGGAGTTCATGATCTGAGCCACAGTCAGCTCCTGGTCTTGTTTTTGCTGACTGAGCTTCTCCATCTTTGGCTGCAAAGAATATAATCAATCAATGATTTTGGTGTTGACCATCTGGTGATGTTCATGTGTAGAGTCTTCTCTTGTGTTGTTGGAAGATGGTGTTTGTTATGACCAGTGCCTTTTCTTGGCAAATGTCTATTAGTCTTCGCCCTGCTTCATTCCGTATTCCAAGGCCAAATTTGCCTGTTACTCAGATTTTATCTGACTGAATGTTATAACCCCTTTTGATATTTGTCCACAAAGCTTCCTAAATGACTTGACTTCTAGCTGACTTTGGAATGCTTCAGAGGGCCCCTGAGACATCCCAGGGAGCTATTAAACTACCTGGGTTCATTGGACATGTAAAGTTACATGGGAAGTACTGTTGAAGGGGTGATAAATCTCAGATTATACTGTATGGTGGATGTTACCAATATAGATATCCTAAAATTATGTGGAGTCTTATAGATCTGATATGCCCTAATAAAATCTGGTCAACTATAATTCTACTTATCCTGTTAAAGTGTTACAAGTCATAGCAGTGACCAGGCTACACTGTCAATTGCAGTTTAATCAGATTTAAACATGCCTTCTATGGTTTCACTCTAATGCGTTTGGAAGAACACTGCTACTTCATGATTTATGGAAAAGATTTTTCGAAGGTTAACCGATAAACAACTTTTGTTTGCTATCTGGTAAGCTGGTAGCAGACTGGAATTTAGTCTAATCTCTATGTTAATAGAACACAGTTTTCTTAGAATGCAGCTTTCAAGAAGAGATTATGAATTTCTTTGCCTTTAAGTGATTTATATTCATTTTTAAAATCTTTTGTTACTTTGGTAAAGTAAATAAGCATTACTTAAGGTTATGGTACATGTAGACAAAGCTTATTCTTCTTCTCCAAAAGTAACCCCTCATGGTTAGACTTTTGCCATCCTGATATCCGTAAAACATGGCCATGGTCTGTTCCTGAATCACGGAATAAATATGCTAATGTTGCCCTGATTATTTTATAATTGCTCTTTCAGATGAGAATAGTTTCTCTAATGGCTTGTGGATCATAACTCATCCTCCTTTCTTCACATTAGAAATTGGGTAAAAAGGAAAACTGTGTAAAAAAATATATTTTGTAATACCAGCCAAGCCACCAAATCATGACCAGGTCTCTGAACTTGCCGTTTTCATCTTGGATCACATTAGGAAGACTTCCCACGGCCTACTGGCATCTGTACTTTGTATTTCAGGGACGGCTGACGTTTCAGGATGTGGCCATAGACTTCACTCAAGAGGAGTGGGAATGCCTGGACCCTGGTCAGCGGAAATTGTACAGGGACGTGATGGTAGAGAACTACAGGAACCTGGCCTCCTTGGGTGAGGATATCTGCCTTCCAGAATCCCTTATCTACCCACTGCGTTTTTGTTCCGTCATTTCTAGAATGTCTTCTGAAATTTTCTGCTTCCCACAGTATTTTTAGATCTGTGCTCTCTAGGGGATAATGGGTCATTTCTGAGTTTAGAAAGAAAGGCTTCACAATGAATCATTATGCTGGTGATGATTTTCTTCCTTGATATGTTCTGCGTCCTTCATTCCAGGTTACTGGTAATTGTGTAAGTTCTGTGGTATTAAATAGTTGCACCCTCTCTTAATCTCACATTGACACTACTTATTTTTGCCTTAGTACTACTTGACCAGAATCTCAGGACCTGATTGTTAGGTGTGTGTTAGTATTGTATAGCAGCTTTGAATAAAGTATTTCAGGAAATCGTTTTCTAGAAGAAAATGCATTCTCGTCTCACCTGAATACATATTGGATTCGATACTGATGAATCTCTAACAACACAGATATTCCTTTCTCTGATCACCAGGGCTTGTCTCTAAGGTGGACCTGGTCACCTTTCTAGAGCTATTAAAGGATCCCAGGAATATGAGGAGAATGGAGACAACAGCCATTTACCCAGGTAGGTATGAATGGTTGGAGATGATGACTCAGATGAGAGGTCCAAGGAGCAGTGAGGAACTCATCCTTCATCATGTGATCGTGGGAGATTTGCTTCAATGGAAATGGTTTTCGAAAACCTGGGTTTGTTCTGCTACGGTGATAGAAATGTGTCACCTGCCCTATTCTCTCTCTGAAATCATTCATGAATTTATCTCCAGTGATTACTTTTCTCCATCACAGTGTGACCTAAATATCTCCTTTTGGCTTGTGACAAACTGCATTCATTTCTTGCTCTTCGATTTCTTGGGGGCCCTAGGAAAACTCTGCCCATTTCTGAGTAACTGTATGACAGTCCTTTTAAAGTTTCCTTCTACCTCTAGACAGAAATGTGTGAGTCAAGTGGTAGACAAACTGCCAAATTTCCAGGAATACTAGGGACAGGTTTTTGTTCTCTGATTTATAATTTCCTATCCACTGGGAGCGACACATAGGACCTTCTAAGTAAATTTCAAGTTCAAGTAATTTTTCACTGCAGAAAGCAAAACCTGGTGAAAATGAAACTGCACATCTCAGGTTGACTTGAAAGTTTCTCATTACCTTATATGATCTCATATGAAATATCTTTAGTGTATTTGCCCCAATTCAAACATGCTAAAATCTTTATTGTGTTTTATCACCTCATAGAATTTTAAAATACATTGACATAAAATCTTAGCACATTTTCCACTACATTATTAATGGTTGATTCAAACTATGACAATTTTTAGATTATATAAAGAAATCTTTATTAAAAGTTCTAATTGGAATATATCTATTTTCCAATTTTGTACTCCTATACAGCAAAGATAATCAAATATACATATCAGTCAGTTCAGTTCCGTCGCTCAGTCGAGTCTGAGTCTGTGATCCATGATCTGCAGCAGGCCAGGCTTCCCTGTCCATCACTTACTCCCAGAGCCTGCTCAAACTCATGTCCGTCGAGTCAGTGATGCCATGCAACCATCTCACCCTCTGTCGTCCCCTTCTCCTCTCATCTTCAGTCTTTCCCAGCATCAGGGTCTTTCTCAGTGGGTCAGTTCTTTGCATCAGGTGGCCAAAGTATCAGAACTTCAGGACAAGGAACCATGTCCTTCCAATGAATATTGAGGACTGATTTCTTTTAGGATGGAGTGGTGTGATCTTCTTGCAATCCAAGACACTCTCAAGAGTCTTCTCCAACACCACAATTCAAAAGCATCAATTCTTCAGCACTCAGCTTTCTTCATGGTCCAACTCTCACATCCATACATGACTACTGGAAAACCCATATCTTTGACTGGAACCTCTCGCTGTTTCCACTGTTTCTCCCACTGTTTGCCCTGAAACGATCTGACCGGTGCCATGATCTTTGTTTTTTGAAGGTTGAGTTTGAAGCCAGCTTTGTCAGCCTCTTCTTTCAGTTTCATCAAGAGACTCCTCAGTTCCTCTTTGCTTTCTGCTCTAAGGGTGGTGTTATCTGTGTATCTGAGATTATGGATATTTCTCCCTGAAATCTTGATTCCAATTTGTGCTTCCTCAAACTGGGTATGTCCCATGAACTACTGTGCATATAAGTTAAATAAGCAGGGTGACAAATAATGTGCTGCTTTCCCAATTTGGAATCAGTCCGTTGTCACATGTCCAGTTCTCACTGTTGCTCCTTGACATGCATACAGACTTCTCAGCAGACAGGTAAGGTAGTCTGGTGTTCCCATCTCTTTAAGAATTTTCCACAGTTTCTTCTGATCCACACAATCAAAGGCTGTGGTGTAGTCAATAAAGCAGATGTATTTGTTTTTCCAGAACTCTCTTGCTTTTTATATGATCCAAGGGATGTTGGCAATTTGATCTCTGATTCCTCTGCCATTTCTAAATCCAGCTTGAACATCTGGAAGCTCTCGGTTCACGTACTGTTAAAGCCTCACTTGGAGAATTTTGAGCCTTTGCTATTGTTTGAAATGAGGGAAATTGTGTAGTAGTTTGAGCGTTGTTTGACATTGCCTTTCTTTGTGATTGGAATGAAAACTGACCTTTTCCCATCCTGAGGCCACTGCTGAGTTTTCCAAATTTGCTGGCTTATCGAGTACAGAACTTTAGCATTATCATCTTTTAGGAGTTGAAATAGCTCAGCTGGAGTTCCATCAGCTTTGTTGGTCGTCATGCCTTCTAAGGCTGACTTGACTATAGATGCCGGGATGTCTGTTACTAGGTGAGTGATCACACCATCGTGGTTATCTCGGTCATTAAGATCTTTTTTGTATCCTTATTCCATGTATTCTTGCCAGCTTCTCTTAATATCTTCTACTTCTTTTAGGCCCATCCCGTTTCTGTCCTTTATTGTACCCCTCTTTTCATGAAATATTCATGGTACCTCTAATTGTCTTAAAGAGATCTCTAGTCTTTACCGTCCTATTGATTTCCTTCCCATTTAGGTCTCCACAGAGCAATGAGTAGAGTTCCCTCTTTCAATCATAGTTTTAAAGTCTCTCTTCTTATTTAATTTTTTAAAACTAGTACTTTATTGAGTTTGTCTTATTTGTATTCAGCTTCCTTGGACACTGTCTTATGTGTCCTTAGTTTCCGACTAGTTCTCTATCACCATCATTTATGATTCTTAGACTGAAAGATCTAATAGAACATTCTCAGAGACATGTGTGGCAAGAAGTGGATTTAAGAATTACTAGGCACCTAGGATTTGTGAAAGTGCTTGGTGTCTCCACTTAAGATGACTAAAAGCAAGAAGTAATCATTAGATTGCCTGTCACCTCTTAACTCAGTGGTTGGAGGTTTTTATCTTGTTTCTTCCCCTGTAATGTATTTATTTGCCATCTCATATTGTCCTGCGTTCTGTTTGTGGTCTTTGTTTTGAAGGGTGCAGCCACCTAGTTAATCTTCCTTCTGTTATCTGCACCTTGGTGGGTGAGGTTGGTCCAGAGGTTTGTGCCCTTATCCTCTCTTGATCTGTGTTCTGATTGCTGTTAACTGTGACCAGAGCCTGCCCTGGATATTCAGGGCTGTTTCCCCCTTGTTCTGTGGTGGTTACTGCCCTGTCTTTGGTGGTGCCTGCTCCCTGCATGGTGGAATAGAGCCCCCAGATCTGAGTCTTTGCTGTGATTCTGATCTGTGGTGCGAGGCAGGTGGGATTGGAGCACACTCACTGGGAGAGAGGTCACTGAGTATTACTGCTCTCGGAATGTTCACCTCAGGGTGTGCTCTGGTGTCCTCTCTCATGCGTCCTGCAAGCTCTCATGTTATGTAGTGTTGGCACTGCTCTTGTCCCCCCCTTAACCATGGGCATGATGGCACATGGCCCTGGTGTCTCTCAGCTGTTGTTTTCATAAGGTCACCAGCATAGACTCAGTGAAGTCAGGTCCTGGGATTGCATTCAGCATGGAGCTGGACCCGCTGTGGTGCTACGGAGCACTCAGGCTCTGTCCTGGCCCAGCCCCCTTGGGTAGGAGCCCACAAAGTCTACAGCTACTAAAGCTACACCTGCCATGAATGAGAGAGCCCTTGGTTGTGGGTTCAGATGCTCTGTATGGGCTGAGGTTACAAAGCTGGTCATGGGTGTAAGACTGTGGTTTTTGTTGCTGCAAGGAGAGTTTTCAGCTTTTCTTGTTTATTGCTGGGGTTCACCTGTGCTTTCTGCTCCACCTGTGTGTGTGACCACTGACAGGTGTCTTCTCCTGAGGCTGCCCCAGAGCTCAGGATTCTGCTGATTGTGGAGGAGGTCGATGGGGGAGGCCATGGCTGGGGCTCAAAAGACCCTAGGCTGGGTAGAGTTCTTCCTAGTCCTTGGCTAGCAGGGGCAGGCACAAGGGACAAGGGATGCAGCGGGCTCATACCCTGGGCATCACTTAACAAGGACACTCTCTCTATAGTGGTTCATGCTTCCTCCACAAGCATCCCGTTTATAGACCTCCTCCCTCACTTCCGTCCTCTGCCTCGGTCTGCTCTCCAAACCCCACATTTCAGCACCCAGTACTTGTCTGCATTGCTGGACATGCCTCTAAGGCTGGGTGGGCAGGGCTGGGGTCAGTACCCTGTGTGCAGGTCTCACTCTGTCCTGCTGCCACACACTGTTTGCCATGCTCTCTTCCCACAGAGCATGAGGCTGTCCTTCTATCCAAACTGAGCTCCCTGAGTGAGGGGCTTCCTCGGTCATGGAGACCTCACTTTCATCTCCCCGCAGGTTTGCAGGCCCCAACCCACTTCCTCTCCTCTTCTTTTTCCTTCTTCTTTCTTTTGTCCTACCCTGCAGAGCAGGAATCTTTCTTGTCCTTTCAGATTTCCAAGGGCCTCTGCTAGTGTTCAGCTGCGCTCTGTGACAATTGTTCCATTTCTCATTCATTTGTGGAGAGAGAGATGAGCTACTAAGCCTCTGGCATCTTGAGCCTTCCATCTCTGTTTTATTTATAAACTAGCTATAATCACCAATTTTCTCTAAATCTTTAAAGATATTCACTGAGAATAGCAGGTAAAATTACTTGTTATTTGGTATCTTTCAGCTATGTCTCCACAAGACACCCAGGATATGATGCCAAAGAATCCAGCATTAGAAGATGTATTCCCAAAAGCAAACCTAGGAATGTATCAAACATTTCACCTCAGAAACTTAAATTTAATGAAAGATTGGGAATATACCAGGGTATATGAAAGACAGAGAGGATGTTTATATGGACATAAAGAAATAGAGACAGTTACACAGTATGCTAACATTACTGCAAAGAGAAATGATCAATCTGAGTCAAATTGGGAAAAACAGCAACTTCAATCTTCAATATCTGCCGAGAAGTGTAAGTGTTTAACAAAAGATTTCCATCCTTTTTTGAAACATACATGTTGTCTAAAAGAAAACGTTGAAAATCTAGAAGGTAATCTAGTCTCTACTGCAAATACTCATTCAGACAATTCTGAACATAGGCTTCCACTAAATATACATTCAAGCATGTCTGAACACGTACAATTTAACAATGAGTGTGAAAACTCACAATCTAAGCAATTTGAGGGATCCATGAGCAGGGTGTCATTATTCTTCCCCCAACAGATATCTTCTATCCATTCCAAGATATATAATGTTGATGATAATGGAAGAGATGCATTCCAACCATCATTGTTCAATACATACTGTGGTATGGTTAATACAGAACAACTTTCCATGTATAATAAAACGAGTCAGACCTTAAGTAAGAGCCCCAGCTCCAATGATTACAAGAGTATTTATGGCGGACTGAGAAGATATTCAGGCAATGAAACTAGGTACACAGTTGAAGGAGACTCAAAGCTTAAGAAACATCAGGGACCTGAATCTTCAAACAAGGATTCTAAAAGTAATAAATGTAGAAATACCTTTGATCAAATGTCAGGTTTTTCTCTAGATAAGAGTACTTGTACTGGAGAGAGGACTTGTGGTCAATATGGTAAGGTTTCTAATCACTGTTCAGAACTTACTCAACAGGACGCTGTTCAGAATGCACAGGAAGAAAACAAGTGTAAGATATGTGAGAAAGTGTTTAGTAAGTCATCCAATCTAAGTAGACATAGGAGAATTCATACAGGAGGTAAACCTTTCAAATGTAGAGAATGTAGCAGAGCATTTAACTGTCACTCACTTCTTACTCAACATCAGCGAATTCATGCTGGAGAGAAACCTTATATATGTAAAGAATGTAACAAAGCCTTTCGTAGTTCCTCATTTCTTACTGAACATCAGCGAATTCACACTGGAGAGAAACCTTATAAATGTACAGTATGTGGCAAATCCTTTACTTACAACTCAAGCCTTATTAAACATCAGCGAATTCATGCTGGAGAGAAACCTTATAAATGTACAGAAAGTAGCAAAGCCTTTACTTACAATTCACTTCTTATTCAACATCGGCAAATTCATACTGGAGAGAAACCTTATAAATGTACAGAATGTGGCAAAGCCTTTACTTACAACTCAAGGCTTATTCAACATCAGCAAATTCATGCTGGAGAGAAACCTTATAAATGTACAGAATGTAGCAAAGCCTTTATTTACAACTCACTTCTTATTCAACATCGGCGAATTCATACTGGAGAGAAACCTTATAAATGTACAGAATGTAGCAAAGCCTTTCCTTACAACTCAAGCCTTATTCAACATCAGCGAATTCATACTGGAGAGAAACCTTATAAATGTACAGAATGTAGCAAAGCCTTTATTTACAACTCACTTCTTATTCAACATCGGCGAATTCATACTGGAGAGAAACCTTATAAATGTACAGAATGTAGCAAAGCCTTTACTTACAACTCAAGCCTTTTTCAACATCGGCGAATTCATACTGGAGAGAAACCTCATAAATGTACAGAATGTAGCAAAGCCTTTACTTACAACTCACTTCTTATTCAACATCGGCGAATTCATACTGGAGAGAAGCCTTATAAATGTACAGAATGTAGCAAAGCCTTTAATTACACCTCACTTCTTATTAAGCATCGGCGAATTCATACTAGAGAGAAACCTTATAAATGTACAGAATGTAGCAAAGACTTTACTTACAACTCACTTCTTATTAAGCATCGGCGAATTCATACTGGAGAGAAACCTTATAAATGTACAGAATGTAGCAAAGCCTTTACTTACAACTCACGCCTTATTGAACATCAGCGAGTTCATACTAGAGAGAAACCATATAAATGTACAGAATGTAGCAAAGCCTTTACTTACAACTCACGCCTTATTGAACATCGGCGAATTCATACTGGAGAGAAACCTTATAAATGTACAGAATGTAGGAAAGCCTTTACTTACAACTCACTTCTTATTAAGCATCGGCGAATTCATACTGGAGAGAAACCTTATAAATGTTCAGAATGTAGCAAAGCCTTTCCATGCAACTCAGACCTTATTGAACATCAGCGAATTCATACTGGAGAGAAAGTTTATATATGTAAAGAATGTAACAAAGCCTTTCGTCGCTCCTCATTTCTTACTCAACATCAGCGAATTCACGCTGGAGAGAAACCTTATTAATGTACAGTATGTGGCAAAGCCTTTACTTACAACTCACACCTTATTCAACATCAGCGAATTCATACTGGAGAGAAACCTTATAAATGTACAGAATGTAGCACAGCTTTTTTCTGTTACTCAGATCTAACCCATCATCAGCGAATCCGTACTGGATAGAAGCCTTATATATGTAAAAAATGTAACAAAGCCTTTCATCATTGCTCAGTTCTTGCTCAACATCATCGAATCCATACTGGGGAGAAACCATACAAATGTAAAGAATGTGGCAAAGCCTTTCTTAGGAGTTCGGCCCTTACTCAACATCACGAAATTCATACCGGGGATAGACGTTATAAATGTACTGAATGTGGCAAAGCCTTTGGTTACAAGTCAGCTCTTACTCTACATCAGCAAATGCATACTGGAGAGAGACCTTATGAATGTACTGAATGTGGCAAAGCCTTTAGTCGGAGTGGTCATCTCACTATACATCTGAGAACACACACTGGAAAGAAACTCTAGTAATGGAACAAGTGATGGAAGAGGTTTGCCCTAAACATGTATCAGAAAACACAAGAGTTTATATAAGAAACCAATGGAAATGATGTAACCAATATGTAGAAAAGTATTTAATCAAAAGTTAAATGGAAATAAATATCAGAGATTGCATAATAGAAGGCATTTCATCAATCTTGTTTTCAGAAGTTTCTCTGAAGTACAATGACTGTAGGGAGTACTCCATAGTTAAAACACATAGAAAATGGACATATTAGCATGAATCTTGAGATGAAGGTTGATGGTTAGAAAGTTACAATTCGTAGCAATGTATGTATGAAAGCAAAAGTAAAGTTGCGCAGTCGTGTCCAACTTTGCAACCCCATAGACTGTAGCCTACCAGGCTCCTGTGTCTATGGGATTTTCCAGGCAATAGTACTCGAGTGGATTGCTATCTGTATGCTTGTTTAGAATGACGTGATTTTAGATTCTTTTACGTGAATGTAATTCAACACTCAATGCATACTAAGCTTTCTACTGTGTTTGGAAACCTACTTTTTTTATGGTTTGTTTAAGATTAGCCTTTTTATATTGTGTTGCAACCGTTTCTATCTATCCTCCATTAGAAGATGAAGGATACCATAATGTAAAATGAACAATGACCATCTAAACGGAGGTGTTTGGCATTGATGTGAAATATCTGGAAGTTGCCATGATGTAAGTGATCATTTAATCTTCCATGTATTAAAATAAGATAGAAGTTGGTTCAAAAGTTTCGATAGTAATATCCTTGATTTGCAAGAAAAACACGATGAGAGTTCACTGCAATATTGATGTATCTTTATCATAGCAACACAAGTCATGAGTATTACTTGACAATGTTGAAATGAAGACAGCTTCTGTGATAACCCACAAACGTATTAGAAAGTCTTCCTGGAAGAGGCGTGAAATTAGTGTATACCATGCTTCCTAAGTGCTTCCTAGGCTTTGTCTGGTAAGCTGTAAAAGTCACAAATCTCATATCCTTATATCAAATAATGAGTATTGTTGACAATTTCCCTAAACTGGTCCATGCTGTTGCTGCCTCAGCATCTGTCTGGGCAGCAGGCAGCCTGCGGTTTCTTGAACTCACAAAAGCCAGTCCTGTGAGCACCTGCTTTAGATGACCACCTTGCTTGAGATCAACAGTCTTGTTGAACCCCACGGTCTACTTTAGAAGCCCCCCTTCAATGACACCCTCACAGTGCTCACCGGATTTGTTGTTTTGGTTTGAATGGATTAATTTACACTCACCCTAGGGAGCCGAGAACACCTCACCCACCATAACTTCTACAGGCTAAACTGTAAGAACTGGTGTTTTCTCTGCCTGATTCTAGCTTTGATCTCTCTCAGAAATTCCTGCCCGAAATCCTCCCCTACAGAGAGGTCTTAGGTGTGATGAGTGTGAGGCTTTGAGCTCAGGACTCCTAAACGTTGGTTTGGGAGAAGAAACATCAGGAAAAAAATGGGATTTGCTGAGGACTCCATTAACGGCCACACTGTAGACCTGCAGATTGATAACTTCTTGGAGTGGGGACCTGACCACCAGGGATTTGTATTCATTGAAATGGTTCAGAAAGAATCTTTAGCCAAATGGTTTCCATCTGGTTTCCCATCAGGATCACATGACCAGTGTCAGGAACTGACCTTACTGATGCCCTCCCAACAGAGTTCTATGTTGGTCCTGTGGGAGCATCACTGTGGTGTCTAGGAAGTGCTCCAGGGCATTCTAAGCAGAGGCCCGGGTTTAGTAAGTGCCTCCTGATCCATCTGTGAGAGCTGAGCCCTGGCTTCGTCCATGGAGAGGCAACAGGGTTGGTCTAGCTGGATTTGGACAGGGGAAGTCAGTCAGCTCATGCCGAGGTCTAGCCCCGGCTGATCCAGGGAGTTCGAAGGGGAGACGGCTTCGGTATTCAGGATACGATAGCTTTAATTAAATATTAATGAGAGATATAAAGAGTAATAGAATGAGAATAGCTCAGCAGGAATATTCAGTGGAGAAAAGAGGCTGAGTAGCTTGGTTTACGCTGGAAACCAATAAAACTTCAAGACAAGAAGTTTGCACCACTTACGTAGGCCACAGGCGTCCTTCCGTTCTCCCGAAGGAGAGGAGATACTGAGGCCTCCCTGGTCAGATCTTAGAAGCCCAGGCAAAATTAGTAAACATGGCAGGCTCCGCGCTCCAGATGGAAACTCAGCCAGAGTTTGAGAGACAGACATGGGGAGACCAGTCTTTCAAGTAACTGATCCCATTCTTTATTTTCCAGGGTCTGTTTTTATACACTGAGATGTTACACAAAAGTCATGTGGGGACAGCAGTCCTGACTTTTATTAAAGTCAGGTGCTGCATACAGATGTATACAGAGGTCTTAGGGGTGTTACATCATCTTCTGGCCAGGGGGCCTGCTGTCAATTTATGACCCTCTCCTTGTGACAGCGGTTAGTCAACACTTATTTCTCCAGGGGTGATTTTTCTTAAAACAGATGCCACCCAAGTAAAGTTACATTCTTATAGGGTGAGGGTGTAGTGGGTTTTAGTTAAGGAAAGAATTTACTTAGCCTAAGGTCTAACGTGATTAATATCAAAGGTTAATACTTATTTCTTCTATATATTCATTAATGTGTGTAAGGGCAGGGGATGTGGAGACTTAGCAACAAACATTGGCTCAACAAATGAAAAACCCTTTACCAATACAATTTCTAATCAGCCCATTATACTTAGTTTTCTAACTTTTCTAAGGAACCTGTTTTTAGAAGGTTTACAGCATCTCGTGCCTCTCACGGTTGGGAGGCTGTGAGCAATCACATGTGGCCGGACAAGCCTGTCAGGCAGGCTAGAGAACCTTCAGAGGAGTTTGTAGGTTAAAACACTCTTATCACGCCCAGGAATTATTATTAACTGGAGCTCTAAGTTAACTCCTTCTCCGAAAGAGGTGGTGGGGGACAGCCCCCCGTAAAGTCAGAGTGTAGGTGAGCACAAAGTAGTAAAGTAGGCAGGCTCTGGTTATGGGGGTAGATGCTTGAGAATTTCCAGGGGGACTCCTGAGGCTCGATCCCGCCTTTGCGTATGTCGGGCCTCCTTCCTCATGACCTTTGTCACGGGCAGAGTACCTCACTCTGGCCCGCAACATGTTCATATGATTTGATTGATTATTTTGCTTGTTTTTTGTATTCATCACAATTAGAGAAACTTCTATGAACTTTCATTAGAGTTGTCCCTGTGTATTCATCTGTGTTTTATTAGTTAAAGTCTAGAGTACATAAAGTGAAGTAAATTTAAGCTATTAAAGGAATGTTTGTTAAATATTTGCAAAAAGGTGGGGCAACAACATTATTGATTTTAATTATTTCTGTTGCACATCCAAACTCTGTAAAAACTCTCAGAAAGATATATAGTATATCTTAAATAGTTAAAATGATTGTTCCTGCTGAGGATGCTTTGCTATCCTATTAGATCTGTAAAATTTGTAAAACACTTGATGTTCAAAAGTAAGTATGAATGTTTACCTTAGTATTGTACTTCCTTACTGTTCAGAATGGTCATTCATGAAGCAGAATTTCGAGATTACTAGTTAGAAGAAGCTTGTTTAAAATACTAAGAAAAAAAAATAAGGTTGTTAAAATAAATGGCACATTTGTCCCACTCAAGAACTCTTGGATCACAGTATGCTTTTTAAAAAATATTACCTGTTTCCTTGGCAGGCAATTCATCCTGTGTTATACAAATACAACACTGAAAAATAAATATGCCATTGTTGATCTGATTATTGTATCATTTCTCTTCCAGATCAGAGTAGTTTCTAAAATGATTTGTGGGCCATAGGTCATTTCTTCTTGGGTTAGAAATATGGTGAAAATATTACTGTGTAAAAGTCATAGTATAGTATAACACCGGACCCTCTGCTGTATCAAAACCAGTTCTGTGTGAACTTGCTGTTCTCATCTTTGTGCACATTAGGAAGTCTTCTCACAGTCACATGGCATATGTACTTTGTGTTTGAGGGACAGCTGAATACTAGATTGGAAAGTGATGAATCTCTGGCAAAACAAATATTCCTTTCTCTGATGAACAGGTCTTGTGGTCTCTAAGCTGGACCTTGTGACTTTTCTGGAGCAAATGAAGGAGCCCAGGCGTATAAGGAGAATGAATACAGTGGCCGTATACCCAGGTATGTGTGAAGGGATGGAGCCGATGACTCAGGTGAGAGGTCCAAGTATCAGTGAGGAAGTCATTGTTTGTCGTGTGGTTTGGGAAGATCTCCTTCATTGGAAATCATTTGGGAGAAGTCTGGATTTATCTCTGTTGCTGTCATAGACAGCTGTCACCTGCCACGTTTTGTCTGTTAAACCATCATTAATTCTTCTCTGTTGATTACCTTTCTCATTCACAGTGAGAACTAAAATGCCCTTCTTGGATTGTGACAACTTGCATGACTTGGTTGCTGTTTCATTTCTCTGGGACCTTAATAAAACTGTGCACATTTCTGAGTAACTGTGATGATCCTTTTAAAGTTTGTTTCCACCTCTAGACAGAAGTGTCTGGTTATAGACAAACTGCGAAGGTTCTAGGAGTACTGGGGACAAATTTTTGTTTTTCTGATCTATAATTCCTAAAACACTGGAAGCTACAGATATGACTTGACAAATTTTAGACACAAGTCACTTCTTTGCTGTATAAAGCAAAACCTCCCTAAAATGGGCTTCCCTGGTGGCTCAGAGGTAAAGAAACTGCCTGCATTGCAGAAGACTTGGCTTTAATCCGCACACTGGGAAGATCCCCTGGAGAAGGGAATGGCAACCCACTCCAATATTCTTCCTTGGAAAATTCCATGGAGAGAGGAGCCTGGAAGTCTGCAGTCCATGAGATCACAAACAGTTGGATGTGACTGAGGGACTAACACTTTCACTTTCTTTTCCCTAAAATGGGAGAATGCAAATCTCAGAGTTACTTCCAAGTTTCACTTTTCTTTATATGAACTCATGTTAAATATCTTAAGTGCATTTGCCCTAATTCTTCAATGCTAAAATACTTTAATATATTCAGTTAACTCAAAGAGTTTTTAAATAAATTCTCATGAGATCCTAGAAGATTCTCCACCATACTTTTAATTGTTGTTTCTGACTCTTAAGATTTTTAGATTATATGAAGCCATCTTTTTTAAAAGTTCTTACTGGAATATAACTGTTTTACAATGTTGTCCTGCTGTACATCAAAGAGAATCAGTCGTATGTGTATATTTTGACTCTCTCTTAATTTTCCTTGCAGTTATGACTCCACACAGCATTGGTGGACTTCCCTAGGTTCTCACCATATTTTCAGAGTCCCATGTCTTAAGTACTGCTGCATTATTAAGGTTATCTTGTTTGTTGTCAGCTTCCCCTGCCTTTGTCCTATATGTCCTCACTTTCTGATTCGTTGTATGTCAATATCATTTATGATTTTTACATTCAAATATCCAATAGAATATGCTCAAGTAAGAACAGAGGTGGGAAGAAGTGGAGTAAAGAAACATTAGGCACCTACTGTTTGTCAAAATGTTTGTTGCCAGCACAAGCTGGAATCAAGATTGCCAGGAGAAATATCAATAAGCTTAGATATGCAGATGACACCGCCATTATGGCAGAAAGTAAAGAGGAACTGAAGAGCCTGTTAATGAAGGTGAAATACGAGAGTGAAAAAGCTGGCTTAAAACTCACCATTCAAAAAAGTAAGATGGTGGCCTCTGATCCCATCTTTTCCTGGCAAATAGATGGCAAAACAATGGAATCAGTGAGAGAGTTCCTTTTCCTGGGCTCCAGAATCACTGCAAGTGGTGACTGCAGTCATGAAATGAAAAGATACTAGCTCCTTGGGTGAAAAACTTTGACAAACCTAGACAGTATATTAAAAGCAGACACATTCCTGACAAAGGTCAATATAGTTAAGCTACGTATTTTTCAGTAGTCATGTATGGATGTAAGAGTTGGACCATAAAGAAAGTTGAGCACCAAAGAATTGATGCTTTTAAATTGTGTTGTTGGAGAAGACTCTTGAGACTCCCTTGGACAGCAAAGAGATGCAACCAGTCAATGCAAAAGGACATCAGTCTGGAATATTTATTGGAAGGACTGACGCTGAAGCTGAAGCTCCAATAGTTTGGCCACCTGATACAAAGAAGTGACTCATTGGAAAAATCCCTAATGCTGGGAGAGACTGAAGGCATGAGGAGAAGGGGACAACAGAGGATGAGATGGTTTGATGGCATCACCGAATCAATGAACATGAGTTTGAGCAAGGTCTGGGAGTTGGTGATGGACAGGGAAGCCTGGTGTGCTGCAATCCACAGGGTCACAAAAGAGCTGGACATGACTGAGCGTCTAAACTGAGTTAAAGAGGAAAGTGAATCATTATACTGACTAATATCTCCTCTTCATTTATTGGTTCCTGTAGGCTTTTATCTTGTTCTTTCCTCCACAGCATATTTCTTTGTGTGATCATTTTGTGCAATTTTCTGTGTTTGTGTTCTGTGTTATGAAAGCTGCAGAATCCTAGTGTTTCCTTCTGGTATCTGTCCCCTGGAGTGTGAGGTTGATCCATAGGCTTGTATCCTTATCCCTTGATAGGGGGTGTGATTGCTGTTATTTTGACCCGAGCCTGCCCTGGATATTGAGGGGAATTTCCCATTGCTCTCTGGTTGTCACTGCCCTGTCAGGGGTGGAGTCTGCTCCCTGGTTGGTGGAATAGAGCCCCCAGATCTGTTTCTTCACTTTGTTTCTGATCTATGGTGGAGGCAGGTGGGATTGGAGCACACCGACTGGGAGAGAAACCACTGACTATTGCTCCTCTGGGAATGTTCACCTCAGGGAGTGTTCTGTGTGTCCCGTTTCATGCCTTGTGGGAGCTCTCATGTGACCCTGGTCAGCACTGCTCCTGGCCCCACCTTAACCATGGGTATCCCGGCACTTGCCCTCAGTGTCTCTCAGATGTTGTTTTCACCAGGTCACCAGCATAGACCCACTGAAATCAAGACCGAGGATTGCATTCATCATGGAGCTGGATCCATTGTCGTGCTGGCCCTGTCCCCTCATGTACCAGCCCACAAAGTCTACAGCTGTGAAAGCTACACCTGCTGTGACATGGTGGTTGGGTGGTGGGGGGATGGGGGGTGGTCCTGGTTTTCAATTCAGATGCTCTTCAGGGGCTGAGGTTACAAA
This sequence comes from Bos indicus x Bos taurus, assembly GCF_003369695.1. Classification (NCBI taxonomy): domain Eukaryota; kingdom Metazoa; phylum Chordata; class Mammalia; order Artiodactyla; family Bovidae; genus Bos; species Bos indicus x Bos taurus. The sequence continues at coordinate 5,491,105 of NC_040093.1, forward strand.
GCCGGTTGTGGGTGTAAAAGCATTGTTTGTGCAGCTGTGAGGAGAGATTTCAGCTTTTCTTCCTTAACCCTGGGGCTAGCTGTGCTTTCAGCTCCATCTGTGCATGTTGCCTACTCACAGGTGTCTGTTTCAGAGGCTGCCCCAGAGCACAGAAGTCTGCTGATGGTGGAGGAGGTCCATGGGGGGAGGCTGTGGCTGGGGCTCAATAGAGCCCACCTGAGTGGGAGCCCTTCCTCGATGCTGGCGAGGCAGGGGCCAGCACAGGGGGAGAGGGGCTACGGTGGGGTTCTTCTCTGGTCATCAGTCAGCAATGGCAGTATGCTGTATGGTGGTTCAGGCTTCCACCACAACATCCCCATTTATAGAGCTCCTTCCTCCCTGCGTTTCCTGCAGGATGTCTCCTCACAGCCCACAGCAGTCCTCTGCCTGGGTCTGCTCTCCAGACCCCACATCCCAGCACCCAGCCCTTGTCTGCAGCAGTGGACACCCTCTCAGGCTGGGTGGGCAGGGCAGGGGTCAGTACCCTGTGTACAGGTCTCACTCTGTCCTGCTGCCACAGACTGTTGGCGTGTTCTCTTCCCACAGAGAATGAGGCTCCCCTTCTGTCTCAACTGGACTCCCCCCACTAGTGAGGAGCTTCCCCAGAAATGGAGACCTCTCCTCTCTTCAGATCCCCCCAGGGTTGCAGGTCCCGCTCCACTTCCTTTCCTGTTCCTTTTCCTTCTCCTTTCTCCTGTCCTACCTGTCAAAGCAGGAATCTTTCTTGATCTTTTCATTGTCCACAGTTTGTGTTCACCGGGGGCTCTGAAAATTCTTCCATTTCTGATGTATTCTGTTTGTGTTTGTGGAGAGAGATAAACTATCTCTGCCTGATCCTCTGGCATCTTGATCTTTCTGTCTCTATTTTATTTTTAAACAAGCAAAGGATTCATCACTTTTCTCTAAATCTTTAAGGATATTCACTGAGAATAGTAGGTAAAATAACTTGTTATTTGGTATCTTTCAGCTTTATCTCCTCAAGACACCCAGGATTTGATGCCAAAGAATCCAGGGTTAGAAGATGTATTCCCAAAAGCAAACCTAGGAAAATATGAAGTATTTCGCCTCAGAAATTTGCATTTAATGAATGACTGGGAACATACAAGGGCATATGAAAGACCAGAGAGGATGTTTATATGCACATAAAGAGACTGAGAGAGTTATACATAAGACAAACATTCCTGCAAAAAGAAATGAGCAATACAAGTCAAGTTGGGGAGAAAACCAACTTCAGTCTTCAACATCTGATGAGAACTGTAAGTTTTTAAGGAAAGATCTCTATCCTTTTTTGAAACATACCTGTTCTCTGAAGGGAAATGTGGAAAGCCTAGAAGGTAATCTAGTCTCTACCACAAATACTCATTCAACTAATATTCAATGTAGCCTTAGATTAAACAAACATTCAAGCATGTCTGAACACCAGAAATTTTAAAATGAGGGGGAAAACTCACAATATAATCAATTTGAGGGATCTGTGAGCAGGGGGTCATTATTCTTCCACCCACAGATATTTTTTCCCCATGTGAAAATGTGTAATGTTGATAATAATGGAGGAGATATAATCCAACCATCATTGTTCAATACATCCCATGATGTGGTTAATATGGAAGAACTTTCGATGTGTAATAAATGAGTCAACCCTTAAGTAAGAGCTCCAACCCCAATAATTGCAAGAGTATTTATGATGGAGTGAGAGGGTATTCAGGCAATAAAATTGGGTATAAGGTTGAAGGACACTCAAACCTTATGAAACATCAGGGACCTGAATCTTCACACAGGGATTCAAAAAGTAATTAATGTAGAAATATCTTTTATCATATGTCAGGTCTTTCTCTGTATAAGAGTACTCATACTGGAGAGAAGACTTATAATTGTAGTGAATATGGTAAAATTTCTGATCACTCTTCAGAACTTGTTCAAAAGCAGACTATTCAGAATTCACAGAAAGAAAACAAGTGTAAGATATGTGGGAAAGTCTTTAGTAACTCATCCAATCTAAGTAGAAAATTCATACAGGAAGGAAACCTTTCAAGTGTACAGAATGTAGCAAAGCATTTATCCATCACTCACATCTTACTCAACATCGGTGAATTCCTACTGCAGAGAAACCTTATAAATGTACAGAATGTGGCAAAGCCTTTAATCACAGCTCAACACTTTCTGAGAATCAGCAAATGCATACTGCAGAGAAACCTTATAAATGTAGAGAATGTGGCAAAGCCTGTAATCAGAACTCAACTCTTACTCCACATCAGCGAACACATACTGGAAAGAAACTTCATAAATGCAAAGAATGTGACAAAGACTTTATCCATTGCTCGCATCTTAGTTGACATCAGCGAATTCATACTGGTGAGAGACCTTATCATTGTACAGAATGTGGTCAAACCTTTATTCAAAGTTCAAGTTTAACTGCACATCATCAAATCCATACTGGGGAGAAATGATACAAATGTAAAGAATGTGGCAAAACCTTTATTACAAGTTCAAATCTTACTCAACATCACCGAATTCATATGGGGGACAGACGTTATAAATGTACGGAGTGTGGCAAGGCCTTTATTAACAGTTCTTGTCTTACTAAACATCAGCAAATCCACTGGAGAGAGGTGGTATAAATGCACCGAATGTGGCAAAGCCTTTCATTGGAACTCAATTCTTACTACACATTTGGGAGTTCATACTGGAGAGAAACCTTATAAATGTACAGAATGTGACAAAGCCTTTAGTCATAGTGGTCATCTCACTAAACATCTCCGAACACATGCTGGTGAGTGATGAAACAAGTGATGGAAGATGTTTGCCCTAAACATACATCAGAAAACAAGAGTTTATACAAGAAACCTATGGAAATGTTGTAACAAATATGTAGAAAACTATTTAATCAAAAATCAAATTGAAATAAATTACAGAGGTTGCATACTAGAAAGTATTTCATCAATCCTCTTTTCTAAATTTTCTCTAGATGGAGAGTTACTGTAGAGAGCAATCCATAGTTAAAAAACAGAAAAAGGATATATTAGCCAGGATCGTGAGATAAAGGTTGACAGTTAGAAGGCTACACTTATTAGCAATGTATCTTTGTTCACAATAACTTGATTTGAGATTAGGTGAAAAGCAAAATAAATGTAATTCAAGATAACATATTCAAAAGCAGAGACATTACTTTGCCAACAAAGTTCGTTTAGTCAAGGCTATGCTTTTTCCTGTGGTCATATATGGATGTAAGAGTTGGACTGTGAAGAAGGCTGAGCGCTGAAGAATTGATGCTTTTGAACTGTGGTGTTGGAGAAGACTCTTGAGAGTCCCTTCGACTGCAAAGAGATCCAACCAGTCCATTCTGAAGGAGATCAGCCCTGGTATTTTTTTTGGAAGGAATGATGCTAAAGCTGAAACTGCAGTACTTTGGCCACCTCACGCAAAGAGTTGACTCATTGGAAAAGACTCTGATGCTGGGAGGGATTGGGGCCAAGAGGAGAAGGGGACGACAGAGGATGAGATGGCTGGATGGCATCACTGACTCGCTGGACGTGAGTCTGAGTGAACTCCGGGAGTTAGTGAGGGAAAGGGAGGCCTGGCCTGCTGCGATTCATGGGGTCACAAAGAGTCGGATACGACTGAGCGACTGATCTGATGCTTTGTTTCTAGTGTTAATGAAAAAAAGTTTTTGATGGTTTATGCTTCAAAGATTAGCCTTTTTATGTTGTGTTGCAACCATTTCTATCTATTTTCCATTAGAAGATGAAGGATCACTTCAGTTCAGTTCAGTCGCTCAGTCGTGTCCAACTCTTTGCGACCCCATGAACCGCAGCAGGCCAGGTTTCCCTTTCCATCACCAACACCCGGAGTTTACCCAAACTCATGTCCATCGAATCGGTGATGCCATCCAGCCATCTCATCCTCTGTCATCCCCTTCTCCTCCTGCCCCCACTCCCTTCCAGCATCAGGGTCTTTTCCAGTGAGTCAACTCTTCACATGAGGTGGCCAAAGTATTGGAGTTTCAGCTTTAGCATCAGTCCTTCCAATGAACACCCAGGACCGATCTCCTTTAGGATGGACTGGTTGGATCTCCTTGCAGTCCAAGGGACTCTCAAGAGTCTTCTCCAACACCACAGTTCAAAAGCATCAATTCTTCGGTGCTCAGCTTTCTTCACAGTCCAACTCTCACATCCATACATGACCACTGAAAAAACCATAGCCTTGACTAGATGTACCTTTGATGGCAAAGTAATGTCTCTGCTTTTTAATATGCTGTCTAGGTTGATCATAACTTTCCTTCCAAGGACTAAGTGTCTTAATTTCATGGCTACAGTCACCATCTGCAGTGATTTTGGAGCCCCCAAAAATAAAGTCTGTTAAACACTGTTTCCACTGTTTCCCCGTCTACTTCCCATGAAGTGATTGGACCGGATGCCCTGATATTAATTTTCTGAATGTTGAGCTTTAACCCAACTTTTTCACTCTCCTGTTTCACTTTCATCAATACCATAATGTAAAATGTACAATGAACATCTAACTGAAGGTGTTTGTTATTCATATGAAGTATCCTGGAAGGTTGCCATAATATAAGTGATCATGAAATCTTTCCATGTATTAAAGTAAGAAAGAAGTTGGTTCTATTGTTTTTTGTTTAATATTTATTTATTTGGCTGCATCAGATCTTAGTTGCAGCATGTGGGACCTAGTTCCCTGACCAGGGATTGAATCCACATCCGCTTCATTGGGAATGCAGAGTCTTAGCCACTGGACCACCAGGGAACTTCTCCAAAAGTCGGTTCTAAATTTTCAATACTTATATCACTTGAACTGTAAGAACACAATCACAGTTCACTACAATATTGATTTATCTTTATAATATCAGCATAAGTGAAGTATATTACTTGACAATGTTGAACTAAACACAGCTTCTGTGATAACCTAGAAATGTATTAGAAACCCTTTCCAGAAAAGGCATGTAATTAGTGTATTTCTTGTTTACTAAATGTTTCCTAGGCTTTGTTTTGTAAGTCATAAACATAATAATCCTCACATCCTTTTATCAGAAAAATGAATATTTCTCTGTACTTTTAATCTGATTTAATCATGGATCATACTGTGGATTGTAAAATGTTTAATTTCAACCTTGTGTGAAATTAATACATGGTTATTAATAAAAGTGAATGGTTTCTAGTGTTTCAATTGATTGTAATGAATGAAGTGTTAAGACTGTGATCAGCAGTCTTGCCAAACCCCAGGTTCTACTTCACAGGTCCCCCTTCAATGACACCCTCACAGAGCTCACCAGAATCCTGCTCGTCTTGGTCTGAAGGGACCGATTGACCCTCAGTCTGCGGAGCCCAGGGCACTTCACCCAGGGTCACTTATAAGCCTGAGTCCCACTTACTGGCACTGTCTGGGCCTGGTTCTAGCCTTCACCTCCCACAGGGTCCCTCAAGGCTTGCTGTGAATTCTCTCATAAACTCACCAGCTTCAATTTTCCTTTCTTCTTCTGTTGAACTAAGACTTTCCATGGGATCATTTTAGCAAATATAAATTTAACAAAGTCACAGGAAGGACAATTAAAAAACATGATTGCAAAATTCTGAACTAAGATTCATAAAATTTTACCACATGTAAAATTCTCAGCACATGTCTCTCATCTAGGCTTAAAGGAACTGTTTTCTCATGCCTTTGACATACATTGAATGCAATATATAAATATCTGAAGGTACATACATTAGCAGTGAGAAAACTAATATAGAATGTGCAAATGTAGGTGTTTTAGTGCATATTTAAAGAATTTGGGAATGATAGATCCAAAGTGAGAATATCAGCATGGTAAATATCAGATTTACCACGAATTTACAGAGTTGTCAACTAATCTGTTTTGTCGACTTTTCATGGAATTTATTTCCTTACATGTCAGGAGGTTGCGTTTGTTAAGGAACTGCCACACTGTCCTCCCTAGTGGCTGCACCAGCTTCCATTTCCTTCAGTCATGTAGGAGGTTCCCTGATCTCCATAGCCTCTTCAGCCTTTATTATATCCTTAGTGGGCATTTTGATAATGGTTATTCTGACTAGAATGAGGTGATCCTCATTGTAGTTTTGTTTTCCTTTTCTTAATAGTTACTGACGCTGAGTGTCTTTCATTTGCCTCTTGCCCATCTAAATGTCTTCTTTGGAGATATGAGGTCTTGGTCCAATTTTTGATTGAGTTATTTTTGTCCCTGATATTTAAAACATTTTGTAAATTTTTGTCTGTTGCTGTGTGCAGGCTTCCTCTAGGTGTGGTGCATGGGCTTCTCATTGCAATGGCTTTTTCTGTGAAGCACGGATCTAAGTGTCAGTAGTTGCAGCACACAGGCTCAGTAGTTGTGGTGTACAGGCTAAGTTGCCCTGCAGCATGTGGAATATTCCTGGGCCAGGGTTCAACCCCATATCCGCTGCACTTGCTGGCAGATTTGTATCCACTGGGCAATTGTTTTACAATTTTTTGTAAAAATTGAAGGGTTTTTTTTTTTTTGGAATGTATATATTTTTAGTTTTTGAGTTTTTTAATCTTTTTAAAATTTTGTCATTGAAGGATAATTGCCTTACAGAATTGTGTTGTTTTCTGTCAAACATGAACAAGAGTGAGCCATAGGTACACCCGTGTCCCCTCCCTTCTGAGCCTCCCTGCCACCTCCCTCCCCATCCCACCCTTCTACATTGTTACAGTGCTGTGTTCCTTTCTGCTGTGCAATACTGTCAATCAGCCATAAGTGTTGAGGCAGTCTGAGTTCGGGTTGGAAAAGAATTTCCAGACACAGGGCATTTCAGAAAGGAGTGAGTTTATTAAAAACAAAGGGCAGAGATAAAGCAGGCACTGCGAGTGCAACGGGCCCACATCTGCACAGACCAGGGGATGCCGACAGTTTCCATGGGCTAATAGCCAATTTTTACAGCCTCAAAGCAAAATTGCTGCTGGATGGTTGATATTAGGTGATTGGTTGGGGCACTATAGGGTGCTTACTGGAGTGGGCATCTTTGCCCCACTGGGAGTCGGGAAGCCTGGTAATGACTATCAGTGGGCTTTTAAAAAGCCTACAGAGGGGCTTAGTCAGTTTTGAAAGTGTCCTTGATTCTGAGCTCCGCTTCTGTGTTCTTGGTGCAAGGCTTCACATCTCTGGCCTTGGGGCAGCACGCCACAAATAACAGTAGCCATGGTCTATATTCTCTCTGTTGATTGTGTCGTTCCACTTGGCAGTCATTTAAAATGGAACCAAAATACTGAGAATCATGCTGAAGATCCAGCAGAGGATACTGAAGGTGCCCACATATTTGGGAGCTTTTCTATTAAGCTCTACCTACGTGAAGTCACTGGGAATAATGATCATCTGAAAGGCACTCAAGAGGAAGATGGTGCCAATGGACACATCTCTGCCGACTCTTGGAACATGAAAAGCAAGTGTGCATCCAAAGCTGCCAGTGTTTCAGGAATTCCTTTCAAATGAACAACTAAGAGTTTGGCTAGAGTCACGTGCTTGAGAATCCAGTCTGTGGACCGACATTTGCCTCCTGCGAAATAAAGGGAGCGAAAATGGTAAACAAGACAAAAATTCCCCATAATCCCTGCTGTAGTCTGCAATAAAAAGATCATTCCTATTGCCAAATCCTCGGGGGCCATTCTGTCAAATCCCGGGAACTAATAATCTTCTTCTGAGCCAGAGAATCCTGCATGAGAAAATGAGGAAGAACTCTGTACCATATCAACTGGAATTGATACTCTTAAGTATTCTTCATTTACCTTAGATGCCACTGAAAAAGAAGTATTTCTATTTCTTCCTGTAAAACAAGTGTCTGATATTTGAATGTGTAACAGTAAAAAAACTTAAAGGACTACCAATGAGGATTTAAAAGTCATGCCCTGATGGTTCAATGGTAAACATTCCACCTGCCAAGCAGGAGACGAGTGTTCAATCCCTGGGTAAGGAACAAATGAGTGTAATATCAGTAAAGATACCATGATTATATTCTAAACCACACAAGATGGTTTTTAAGTTCACACAGGGTAAAGATAAGGTAAGAGTAAAAATATTCAGGAAACAATATTAAAGCATACCATTTAGTTACAATAAATGAAAGTTTGATAATAAAGTAGAAATAGGTGGATGTGAATTGATAAGTTCAGTGCAATGGTGGGAAGGAGGATAAATACTGCATTACAAAGCAGTAGTGAAAAGATGACCTTTTTTTTTTTCAACAAATGAGTTAGTAATATGGTGACTATCTTCCCACCTTTGTACATACCGAGTGATTCAAAGTTTTTAAAAATCTTGGTAAAATGCCAGGAACCAGCAGGGGAGTTACCACCCATGACAAAGGTCATGCAGAGAGGATCTGACATGCAAAGGTGAATCAGAACTCAAGGGGCCCCCCTAGCCCTGCCCGAGCATCTACCCCAAAACCAAAATCTGTCTGTTTTACTATTTCTCAACCTTCACCAACTCTTCTGACATTAACGGGGGGCTATCCCCAACCACCTTTCTCTGAAGAAAATCAATTTAGAAGTCTAGTTAATAAGTCTCCTGAGCAAAATAGGATGTTTCAATTCAAACCCCTCTGATGACTTTCTAGCTTGCCTGACAGGTTTGTTCAGACTCGTGCAGCTAAGCATGTGATTGTTCATAGCACCACAGTTGAAAAGCATCAATTCTCCAGTGCTCAGTTTTCTTTATGGTCTAACTCTCACATCCATACATGACTACTGGAAACACCATAACTCTGACTATACAGACCCTTGTTAATAGAATAGTGACTTCAAGTTTTAATATGCTCTCTAGGTTGGTTATGGCTTTTCTTCCAAGAAACAAGCGCCTTTTAATTTCATGGCTGCAGCCAATATCTCTAGTGATTTTGGAGCCCGAGAAAATAAAGTCTGTCACTCTTTGCATTGTTTCTCCACCTACTGAAGTCCATTCTATGAAGTGATGGGACTGGGTTTCATGATCTTCATATACTAAATGTTGTGTTTGAAACCAGCTTTTTCACTCTCTTGTTTCACTTTCATCAAGAGATTCTTTAGTTCCTCTTCACTTTCTGCCCTAAGGGTGGTGTCATCTGCATATCTAAGGTTATTGATATTTCTCCCAGGAATCTTGATTCCAGTTTATGCCTCATCCAGCCGCGCATTTAGCTTAAATACTCAATACTCTGCATTTAAGTTAAATAAGCAATGTGAGAACATACAGCCTTGATGTACTCCTTTCAAAATGTGGAACCAGTCTGTTCCATGTCCAGCTCTAACTGTTGCTTCTTGACCTGCATCCTAATTTTTCAGGAGACTGCTGAGGTGTTCTGGCTTTCCCATCTCTTGAAGAATTTCCCACAGTTTCTTGAGATCCACACAAATGCTTTAACATAGTCAATGAAGCAGAACTAGAGGTTTTTCTGGAACTCTCTTTTTCTATGATCCAAGAGATGCTGTCAATGTGATCTTTGGTTCCTTTGCCTTTTCTATATCCAGCTTGAACATCTGGAAGTTCTTGGCTCACATACTATTGAAGCCTGGCTTGGACAATTTCGAGCACTACTTTACTAGCATGTGAGATGAGTGCAACAACTCTGCTTCAGTTTGACCATTCTTTGGCATTGCCTTTCTTTGAGATTTCTATCAAAACTGATATTTTCCAGTCCTGTAGTCAGGGCTGAAATTCCCAAATGTGATGGCACATTGAGTGCAGGATTTGAACCTGAAACTCCAATACTTTGGCCACCTGATGCCAAGAGCTGACTCACTGGAAAAGACTCTGACACTTGGAGGGATTGGGGGCAGGTGGACAAGGGGACAACAGATGATGAGATGGCTCGATGGCATCACCGACTCGATGGACATGAGTTTAATGAACTCGAGGAGTTGCTGATGGACAGGGAGGCCTGGTGTGCTGCAATTCATGGGGTCGCAAAGAGTCAGACACGACTGAGCGTCTGAACTGAACTGAATTCCAAATCATAAACTGATCTGTTAATTAATGTGACATTAAAAGTATTGAGCGGAAGTCAAGATATCTGAAACATTAATATATCACATTAAAGAAAATGACGTCTGATGGATTAAGCACACAATTGTCAACTGTATACACTGTTTCTAATAAATATCATTCCTATAGATTTATTACTCATGGGGGTACTGTTGGCACACATATAGTAACCCCCAAAATGTATGATTTCTGTAAGGTACTCCATGATTTCCAATACGTCTCTGCAATTCCAGTCATTAGTTATACTAAACATTAGGTTTCATATCACTTGGATTCTAAAATAACAATCACTGTTACAAAAATTACACTGTGATTTTCTTGGTGGTCCAGTGACTAAGACACCTGGCTCTCAATGCTAGCTTCGCCGAGGGTGGGGGTGGGGGGTGGGGGGTCAGGACTTTGGGGAGGTGCCTAGGTTTAATCCCTGATCAGGGAACTAAATCCCATATAGTACAAGAAGATCCTGTTGCTACTTCTGCTAAGTCACTTCAGTCGTGTCTGACTCTGTGTAACCCCATAGACGGCAACCCACCAGGCTCCCCGGTCCCGGGGCTTCTCCAGGCAAGAACACTGGAGTGGGTTGCCATTTCCTTCTCCAATGCTTGAAAGCCAAAAGTGAAAGTGAATTTGCTCAGTCGTGTCTGACTCTTAGCGACCCCAGGGACTGCAGACTCCAGGCTCCTCAGTCTATGGGATTTTCCAGACAAGAGTACTGGAGTGGGGTGCAATTGCCTTCTCCCAAGATCCAGTACAGCCAAATAAATAAATATTTTTCAAAAAGAATTACACTAAGATATGTTAGGAGGCATTGTGAACTGACATCTGGTCGCACCTAATCTCTCTTCAACAGCTCCATTACATTTTTTGAATTATTCCTCCTTCCAGTGTTGCTTTGGCACTGCATTACTTTGAGTCAGAACACTTTGTTTTCCTGAATGGTCACCAACCCAGACTCCCGAAAGCACCTGTTTCTTGCAGAATCTTGCCCACAAGCTGAAACAGAAAATACTCACTTGATATCCTCACATAGCCCTGATATTGGGTTCAGAGTACTGGTCACGTCAGGCTGCTCCTGTGACACGGAGGGAGGCAGCCAGATCCCTAGATATGGGTTTGTGATCCTGTGACCTCATGACCCCTCAGAACTGCAATTATTTTTTCACCTGTATCTGTGATGTGAGACAGGCTTGGAGAACTGAGATTATTTGTGAAAATCTTTATTGCTCACTTGCTAATAATAAAAAAACAATTAAAAGTTTGTACCAACCATCTCCAAAGGGACTCTTGAAATGCTTGAGGAAGGCTCTATTCCCTTTGGTCTCTGGAGACAGACAGGGACTCACAAGGAACCTGTAGTAAATACTGAGGTCTGACAAAGGAAGGGAATTTCATGTGTCTGCTTGTATAGTTTGTCTCCATGAGGTGTTTCCACCAAAAACGAGTTATTTCCTATTCTTGAGACCACTGAACTGTGCCTCCATTTAGATTATGAGTAGAGAAATGGAGCCAAAGCACCTGAGAGGGATTTTCAAGAATTTCTCCATCTGTCATTTTACAAAGGTGAAATGTTCATACCTCATTGTCTGAAATGTCATAGAACTTCTCAAAAAGTATCTTCAGGCAAATACCCCCTGTTTATAGTTAGGATTCAATGTCTGATAGATAGAAATTCCCGCATAATTTCCACTGTAGTCTGCAATAGCAGGTACACCTTAGTGCCAACTCCCTAGAGAATATTCTCCTAGTTCTTTGTGACCAAAGTCATATTCAGAACCAGAGGTTCCAGCAGGGAACCGTGACATTTGACCCACTGATACTTTTATCATGAAAATCAGTATCAATATCCTCTACTTAGAATTTGTCCCCACTCACAGATACATAAGAAACATATTTTATTTTCATTTTGTTCACACCCCAAAACATGTGGGATCTTAGTTCCCTGGTTAGGGAAGGAACCACAATGCTGCATTGGAAGGTGGGGTCTTAACCACTGGCCTGCTGGAGATGCTCCAAAACACATTTTCTTTAATAAATAATTAATTACCTTGACAAACATTTTTCTTTATATTGTAATGATTAATGCTTTCTGTGTAAGAAATGATTAAAACTTCAACTCTGAGACTTGACTCCCCGAGCAGGGATTGAACCCAAAAACCTGCAGTGGAAGCACAGCATCTTAACCACTGGACTACTAGGGAAGTTGCTAATCTCACATTTAAAGAGAAGGGTGTACTCTCCTGGGATACAATGGTCTGTGGGCCCCTCACTATTTTTCCTGTCTTGTGTTAGCGCTTCTCCAGATTATCCTTTCAAGGACTGGGCTAAGAGGAGGAGGTTAGGGAAGAAAGCCAACAGTAGGGGAGGGTGTTTGGGAAGCTAAGTGCAGAGCAGTCGATGTGATCCACGCGTCGCATTTGCCTAGTTTCGTGCCCACTTTTAGCACAAAAAGTCCTGCTTCTTGGAAACTTGTTCAGTCCTCGAAGAAGCAGGGCAATTGGTGGCTTCAGCAGCAGCAGCAACAATTAACAGAGGTAATCTGTATATCAACAGATTCTGACAGGAGTAACAGTATGTCATTTCTGTGGTTACGTTATAAACGACAATGTGGATTCCTATCTCCCTCTTTCTTTCTGGAATCACTTCCTAAGAGAAAAGCCAGCTTCCCTGAGGTAAGCAGGTCTCTGGTTACAATTACTGAGGCTTCCTCCCAACGGATTATTTGAGTGGTTACATTCTGCTTTTCGTCACTGAGGAGACACCCATCTTCACACACTCCCACAAAGGGCTTTTGAATTTTCCCCGTTTTTCAACTTGCTGAAAACGTCTCTGCTTTCCATAGAGGCAGCTCTCAAAATTCTTCTCTTTTGCCTTAAGTTCTTTGAAACACTAACTTAGAACAGGCAGGAAGCAGCTCTGCTCTAGAGGAAATCAAAGAGATTTAAAGGCATTAAAAGGCAGAGAAAGGAAGCACAGCTGGACAGAAGGACCAACAGACCCAAAACCGACAGGGGCGGGGGTGAGGGGAGGCAAGGCCCCGTCCCCACTGGCCCCGCCCATAAGTACCTGCGCTTCCGGCCTCGTCCCACCCTCTCCCCTTTCCTCACCTATCTTTGGCCGCCCCGTAGCGCACTCACCACCCTCGGTACCGGATCTTCCGCCCGCGCGTGCGCAGTATCCTGCAGACCCGGAATTGCGTTTAAATGAGCGACAGAGTGTCCTGGTGAGTTTTGTTGGTTTAAAACCCAATTCCGTGTCCCACAGCCTGTTGTCCTTCACACGTGGCTTTCGGGGGTCTCTGTGAACGTTCAAACCACCGTCCCCATTTTCCCGTCCCCAGTGTGTGTCCTCGCATCGCCGTGAGAAGTTCTGAAGTCCTTTGTCTTAGCTGCCGGGTCCCTGGGGTCCACGTCCGCTTCCTGTTATTATCGTTCTAGAGTCCACGTCCTTCTCTGGCAGTTCTGCCTTCTAACTTGTAGAGACCGCTACTCAAAGTCCGGCATTGCCCAACCCCTAAGTCCCTGATCCACGAAGACGTGAAGGAGGCTCTATTCTGTATGGAGTTTGGTCTGGGTCTCGCCTAAGGTTTGAACGGGAGGGTCAGCCTAGAACGTGTGGTTTTCACAGGAAGGGCCGCGAGTTCTGAAGAAAAGAATAAAACGAAAAACACCTCGTTTGATTCTGTGTTCCAGAATCCCTGCTGTGTCAGTGGCCGTAGAGGATTGTATTTTGTACCTGTTGAGATCCTCCCTCTGTGTGGGGCTGTGTGACAGGGAGCTCGGTGTGTTTTTCTAGGTATTGAACAGTCTATTTTCAACATTCAGGGGTCACTTCCCAAGACTGATCTTACGTGAGAAGGAAGCCCAGAGGAAGAGGAAAGCAAGGAGTCAGAAATGACTCATTCCGAGGTAAGAGGCATAGTCCTTTTGTTCGTTTGTTCTTTCTCTTTCCTGAAATGCTGTTTCTTTGGACTTGATAAGCTTCTTAACTTCTGAACGGGTTTGTTTGAACTTACCCATAATCATGATCCCAAGGAACCCACTGTCCTCCTGACACATCAGAATGGCAGAAAACAGTATTGCCAGCCAAAGAAGTGCAGTTCAGTTGCTCAGTCGTGTCTGACTCTTTGCGAGCCCATGAATCGCAGCACGCCAGACCTCCCTGTCCATCACCAGCTCCCAGAGTTCACTCAGACTCACGTCCATCGAGTCAGTGATGCCATCCAGCCATCTCATCCTCTGTCCTCCCCTTCTTCTCGTGCCCCCAATCCCTCCCAGCATCAGAGAATTTTCCAATGAGTCAACTCTTCCCATGAAGTGGCCAAAGTACTGCAGTTTCAGCTTTAGCATCATTCCTTCCAAAGAAATCCCAGGGCTGATCTGCTTCAGAAAGGACTGGTTGGAACTCCTTGCAGTCGAAGGGACTCTCAAGAGTCTTCTCCAACACCACAGTTCAAAAGCATCAATGCTTCGGCACTCAGCCTTCTTCAAAGTCCAACTGTCACATCCATTAGGCTTGACTAGACAGACCTTTGTTGGCAAAGTAATGTCTCTGCTTTTCAATATGCTATCTAAGTTGGTCATAACTTTCCTTCCAAGGAGTAAGCGTCTTTTAATTTCTTGGCTGCAGTCACCATCTGCAGTGATTTTGGAGCCCAAAAAATAAAGTCTGACACTGTTTCCACTGTTTCCCCATCTATTTCCCATGAAGTGATGGGACCGGATAGCATGATCTTCGTTTTCTGAATGTTGAGCTTTAAGCCAACTTTTTCACTCTCCACTTTCACTTTCATCAAGAGGCTTTTGAGTTCCTCTTCACTTTCTACCATTAGGGTGGTGTCATCTGCATATCTGAGGTTATTGATATTTCTCCCAGCAATCCTGATTCCAGCTTGTGCTTCTTCCAGCCCAGCGTTTCTCATGATGTACTCTGCATAGAAGTTAAATAAACAGGGTGACAATATACAGCCTTGACGAACTCCTTTTCCTATTTGGAACCAGTCTGTTGTTCCATGTCCAGTTCCAACTGTTGCTTCCTGACCTGCATACAGATTTCTCAAGAGGCAGGTCAGGTGGTCTGGTATTCCCATCTCTTTCAGAATTTTCCACAGTTCATTGTGATCCACACAGTCAAAGGCTTTGGCATAGTCAATAAAGCAGAAATAGATGTTTTTCTGGAACTCTCTTGCTTTTTCCATGATCCAGCGGATTTTGGCAGTTTGATTTCTGGTTCCTCTGCCTTTTCTAAAACCAGCTTGAACATCAGGAAGTTCACGGTTCATATATTGCTGAAGCCTGGCTTGGAGAATTTTGAGCATTACTTTACTAGCGTGTGAGATGAGTGCAATTGTGCGGTAGTTTGAGCCTTCTTTGGCATTGCCTTTCTTTGGGATTGGAGTGAAAACTGACCTTTTCCAGTCCTGTGGCCACTGCTGAGTTTTCCAAATGTGCTGGCATATTGAGTGCAGCACTTTCACAGCATCATCTTTCAGGATTTGAAATAACTCAACTGGAATTCCATCACCTCCACTAGCTTTGTTCATAGTGATGCTTTCTTTTTTTTTTTTTTCTTAATGATGCTTTCTAAGGCCTACTTGACTTCACATTCCAGGATGTCTGGCTCCAGGTCAGTGATCACACCATCGTGATCATCTGGGTTATGAAGATCTTTTTTGTACAGTTCTTCTGTGTATTCTTGCCATCTCTTCTTAATATCTTCTGCTTCTGTTAGGTTCTTACCATTTCTGTCCTTTATCGAGCCCATCTTTGCATGAAATGTTCCCTTGGTATCTCTAATTTTCTTGAAGTGATCTCTAGTCTTTGCCATTCTGTTGTTTTCCTCTATTTCTTTGCATTGATCTCTGAGGAAGGCTTTCTTAATCTTCTTCCTATTTTTTGGAACTCTACATTCAGATGCATATAACTGTCCTTTTCTCCTTTGCTTTTCACTTCTCTTTTTTTTCACAGCTATTTGAAAGGCTTCCCCAGACAGCCGTTTTGCTTTTTTGCATTTCTTTTCCATGGGGATGGTCTTGATCCCTGTCTCTTGTACAATGTCCCGAACTTCATTCCATAGTTCATCAGGCACTCTATTAAATCTAGGCCCTTAAGTCTATTTCTCACTTCCACTTTATAATTATAAGGGATTTGATTTATGTCATACCTGAATGGTCTAGTGGTTTCCCCTGCTTCTTTCAATTTAAGTCTGAATTTGGTAATAAGGAGTTCATGATCTGAGGCATAGTCAGCTCCTGGTCTTGTTTTTGTTCACTGTATAGAGCTTCTCCATCTTTGGCTGCAAAAAATGTAATCAATCTGATTTCGGTGTTGACCATCTGGTGATGTCCATGTGTAACGTCTTCTCTTGTGTTGTTGGAAGATGGTGTTTGTTATGACCAGTGCCTTTTCTTGGCAAATGTCTATTAGTCTTTGCCCTGCTTCATTCCGTATTCCAAGGCCAAATTTGCCTGTTACTCAGATCTTATCTGACTGTTATAACCCCTTTTGATATTTGTTTACAAAGCTTCCTAAATGATTTGACTTCTAGGTGATTTTGAAATGCTTCAGAGGGCCCCTGAGACATCCCAGGGAGCTATTAAACTACCTGGGTTCATTGGACATGTAAAGTTACATGGAAAGTCCTGTTGAATGGGTGATAAATCTTCTCAGATTATACTGTATGGTGGATGTTACCAATATAGATATCCTAAAATTATGTGGAGTTCATATAGATCTGATATGCCCTAATAAAATCTGGTCAACTATAATTCTACTTATCCTGTTAAAGTGTTACAAGTCACAGCAGTGACCAGGCTACACTGTCAATTGCAGTTTAATCAGATTTAAACATGCCTTCTACGGTTTCACTCTGATGCCTTTGGAAGAATACTGCTACTTCATGATTTATGGAAAAGATTTTTCTAAGGTTAACCAATAAACAGCTTTTATTTGCTATCTGGTAAGCTGGTAGCAGACTGGAATTTAGTCTAATCTCTATGTTAATAGAACAAAGTTTTCTTAGAATGCAGCTTTCAAGAAGAGATTATGAATTTCTTTGCCTTTAAGTGATTTACATTCATTTTTAAAATCTTTTGTTACTTTGGTAAATTGGTAATGCTTTGGTAAAGCATTACTTAAAGTTATGGTACATGTAGACAAAGCTTATTCCTCTTCTCCAAAAGTAACCCCTCATGGTTAGACTTTTGCCATCCTGATGGCCTTAAAACATGGCCATGGTCTGCTCCTGAATCACGGAATAAACATGCTAATGTTGCCCTGATTATTTTATAATTGCTCTTTCAGATGAGAATAGTTTCTCTAATGGCTTGTGGATCATAACTCATCCTCCGTTCTTCATATTAGAAATTGGGTAAATAGGAAAACTGTGTAAAAAAATATATTTTATAACACCAGCCAACCCACCAAATCACGACCAGGTCTCTGAACTTGCTGTTTTCATCTTTGATCACATTAGGAAGACTTCCCACGGCCTATTGGCGTCTGTACTTTCTATTTCAGGGACGGCTAATGTTTCAGGATGTGGCCATAGACTTCACTCAAGAGGAGTGGGAATCCCTGGACCCCAGTCAGCGGAAATTGTACAGGGACGTGATGGTAGAGAACTACAGGAACCTGGCCTCCTTGGGTAAGAATATCTGCCTTCCAGAATCCCTTATCTACCCACTGCATTTTTGTTCCGTCATTTCTAGAATGTCTTCTGAAATTTTCTGCTTCCCACAGTATTTTCAGATCTGTGCTCTCTAGGGGATAATGCGTTATTTCTGAGTTTAGACAGAAAGGCTTCATGATGAATCGTTGTGCTGGTGATGTTTTTCTTCCTTGATGTACTCTGCGTCCTTCATTCTAGGTTACTGGTAATTGTGTAAGTTCTGTGGTATTAAATAGTTGCACCCTCTCTTAATCTCACATTGACACTACTTATTTTTGCCTTAGCACTACTTGACCAGAATCTCAGGATCTGATTGTTAGGTGTGTGTTAGTATTGTATAGCGGCTTTGAATAAAGTATTTCAGGAAATCGTTTTCTAGAAGAAAATGCATTCTCGTCTCACCTGAATACATATTGGATTCGATACTGATGAATCTCTAACAACACAAATATTCCTTTCTCTGATCATCAGGGCTTGTGTCTAAGGTGGACCTGGTCACCTTTCTGGAGCTATTGAAGGATCCTAGGAATATAAGGAGAATGGAGGCAACAGCCATTTACCCAGGTAGGTATGAATGGCTGGAGATGATGACTCAGATGAGAGGTCCAAGGAGCAGCGAGGAACTCATCCTTCATCATGTGGTGTTGGGAGATTTGCTTCAATGGAAATGGTTTTCGAAAACCTGGGTTTGTTCTGCTACTGTGATAGAAATGTATCACCTGCCCCATTCTCTGTCTCTGAAATCATTCATGAATTTATTTCCAGTGATTACTTTTCTCCATCACAGTGTGACCTAAAAGTCTCCTTTTGGCTTGTGACAAACTGCATTCATTTGTTGCTCTTTGATTTCTTGGGGGACCTAGGAAAACTCTGCCCATTTCTGAGTAACTGTATGACAGTCCTTTTAAAGTTTCCTTCTACCTCTAGACAGAAATGTGTGAGTGGAGTGGTAGACAAACTGCCAAATTTCCAGGAATACTAGGGACGGGTTTTTGTTCTCTGATTTATAATTTCCTATCCACTGGGAGCGACACATAGGACCTTCTATAGTAAATTTCAAATTCAAGTAATTTTTCACTGCAGAAAGCAAAACCTGGTGAAAATGAAACAATGCACATCTCAGGTTGACTTGAAAGTTTCTCTTTACCTTATATGATCTCATACTAAATATCTTTAGTGTATTTGCCTCAATTCGAACATGTTAAAATACTTTATTGTGTTTTATTACCTCATAGAATTTTAAAATGAATTGACATAAAATCTTAGCACATTTTCCAGTACATTATTAATGGTTGATTCAAACTATGACAATTTTTAAATTATATAAAGAAATCTTTTTTAAAAGTTCTAATTGGAATATAGCTGTTTTCCAATTTTGTCCTCCTGTACAGCAAAGAGAATCAATTATACATATCAGTCAGTTCAGTTCCGTCGCTCAGTCGAATCTGAGTCTGTGATCCATGGTGTGCAGCAGGCCAGGCTTCCCTGTCCATCACTAACTCCCAGAGCCTGCTCAAACTCATGTCCATCGAGTCAGTGATGCCATGCAACCATCTCACCCTCTGTTGTCCCCTCTCATCTTCAATCTTTCCCAGCATCAGGGTCTTTCTCAGTGGGTCATTTCTTCATATCAGGTGGCCAAAGTCAGAACTTCAGCTTCACTATGTCCTTCTAATAAATATTGAGAACTAATTTCCTTTAGGATGGAGTGGTGTGATCTCCTTGCAGTCCAAGGGACTGTCAAGAGTCTTCTCCAATACCACAGTTCAAAGGCATCAATTCTTCAGCACTCAGCTTTCTTCATGGTCCAACTCTCACATCCATACATGACTACTGGAAAAACCATAGCTTTGACTAGATGGACCTTTGTCAGCAAAGTAGTGTTTCTGGTTTTTAATATGCTCCCTAGGTTGGTCATAGCTTTTCTTCCAAGGAGCAAGCGTCTTTTACTTTCATGGCGGTAGTCACCATCTGCAGTGATTTTGGAACCCCCAGAAAATACAGTTTCTCACTGTTTCCACTCTTTCTCCCACTATTTGCCCTGAAACGATCTGACCGGTGCCATGATCTTTGATTTTTGAAGGTTGAATTTGAAGCCAGCTTTTTCAGGCTCTTCTTTCAGTTTCATCAAGAGACTCCTCAGTTCCTCTTCGCTTTCTGCTCTAAGGGTAGTGTCATCTGTATATCTGAGATTATGGATATTTCTCCCTGAAATCATGATTCCAATTTGTGCTTCATCCATCCCAGTATGTCACAATATGTACTGTGCATATAAATTAAATGAACAGGCTGGCAATGTACAGCCTTGACGTACATTTCCCAATTTGGAATCAGTCCGTTGTCACGTGTCCAGTTCTCACTGTTCCTTGTTGAAATGCATACAGGTTTCTCAGGAGGCAGGTAAGGTAGTCTGGTGTTCCCATCTCTTTAAGAATTTTCCACAGTTTCTTGTTGTCCACACAATCAAAGGCTGTGGTATAGTCAATAAAGCAGATGTCGTCGTTTGTGCAGAACTCTCTCGGTTTTTATATGATCCCAGGGATGTTGGCAATTTGATCTCTGATTCCTCTGCCATTTCTAAATCCAGCTTGTACATCTGGAAGCTGTCGGTTCACGTACTGTTAAAGCCTCACTTGGAGAATTTTGAGCCTTTGCTATTGTTTGAAATGAGGGAAATTGTGTAGTAGTTTGAGCATTCTTTGGCATTGTCTTTCTTTGTGATTGGAAGGAAAACTGACCTTTTCCCGTCCTGAGGCCACTGCTGAGTTTTCCAAATTTGCCGGCTTATCAAGTGCAGAACTTTAGCATTATCATCTTTTAGGACTTGAAATAGGTCAGCTGGAGTTCCATCACCTGCACTAGGTTTGTTGGTAGTCATGCCTTCTAAGGCGACTTTACTTTGGATGCCAGGATGTCTCTTACTAGGTGAGTGACCACACCATCGTGGTTATATCGGTCATTAAGATCTTTTTTGTATAGTTCTTCCATATATTCTTGCCAACTTCTCTTAATTTCTTCTTCTTTTAGGTCCATCCCGTTTCTGTCCTTTATTGTTCCCGTCTTTGCATGAAATACTCCTGGTACCTCTAATTTTCTTAAAGCGATCTCTAGTCTTTACCATCCTATTGATTTCCTTCCCATTTAGGTCTCCACAGAGCAATGAGTAGAGTTCCCTTTTTCAATCATAGTTTTAAAGTCTCTCTTCTTATTTAATTTCTTAAAACTAGTACTGTAATTAAGTTTATCTTATTTGTATTCAGCTTCCTCGGACACTGTCTTATGTGTCCTCAGTTTCTGACTAGTTTTCTGTCACTATCATTTCTGATTCTTAGATTGAAACATCTAATAGAACATTCTCAGAAACATGTGTGGCAGGAAGTGGATTTAAGAATTACTAGGCACCTAGGATTTGTGAAAGTGCTTGGTGTCTCCACTTAAGATGACTAAAAGCAAGAAGTAGTCATTAGATTGCCTATCACCTCTTAATTCAGTTGTCCTTGGAGGGTTTTATCTTGTTTCTTCCCCTATATGGTATTTCTTTGCCATCTCATATTGTCCTGCGTTCTGTTTGTGGTCTTTGTTTTGAAGGGTGCAGCCACCTAGTTAATCTTCCTTCTGATATCTGCACCTTGGTGGGTGAGGTTGGTCCAGAGGTTTGTGCCCTTATCCTCTCTTGATTTGTGCTCTGATTGCTGTTAGCTGTGACCAGAGCCTGCCCTGGATATTCAGGGCTGTTTCCCCCTTGTTCTGTGGTTGTTAGTGCCCTCTCTCCGGGGGTGCCTGCTCCCTGCATGGTGGAATAGAGCTCCCAGATCTGAGTCTTTGCTGTGATTCTGATCTGTGGTGCCAGGTAGGTGGGATTGGAGCACACCCACTGGGAGAGAAGTCACTGAGTATTACTCCTCTAGAAATGTTCACCTCAGGGTGTGCTCTGGTGCCGTCTCTCATGCGTTCTGCAAGCTCTCATGTTATGAGGTGCTGGCACTGCTCTGGTCCCCACCAAACCATGGGCATAATGGCACACGGCCCTGGTGTCTCTCAGCTGTTGTTTTCACAAGGCCAGCAGCATAGATTCAATGAAGTCAGGTCCTGGGATTGCATTCAGCATGGAGCTGGACCCGCTGTGGTGCTACAGAGCAGCTCAGGCTCTTTCCTGGCCCATCCCCCTTGTATAGGAGCCCACAAAGTCTACAGCTACTAAAGCTATACCTGCCATGAATGAGAGAGCCCTTGGTTGTTGGTTCAGATGCTCTGTAGGGGCTGAGGTTACAAAGCTGGTCATGGGTGTAAGACTATGGCTCGTGTTGCTGCAAGGAGAGTTTTCAGCTTTTCTTCTTTATTGCTGGTGTTCACCTGTGCTTTCTGCTCCATCTGTGCATGTGGCCAACTCACAGGTGTCTTCTCCTGACGCTGCCCCAGAGCTCAGGATTCTGCTGATTGTGGAGGAGGTCAATGGGGGAGGACATGGCTGGGGGCTCAAAAGACCCCAGGCTGTGTAGAGTTCTTTGTAGTCCTTGGATAGCAGAGGCAGGCACAAGGGACAAGGGATGCAATGGGCTTATTCCCTGGGCATCATTCATCAATGACACTCTCTCTATAGTGGTTCGCACTTCCTCCACAAGCATCCTGTTTATAGACCTCTTCCCTCACTCCCATCCCCTCAGGATGTCTCCTCACAGCACACCAGAGTCCTTTGCCTGGGTCTGCTCTCCAAACCCCACATTTCAGCACCCAGCCCTTGTCTTTATTGCCGGACGTGCCTCTAAGGCTGAATGGGCAGGGCTGGGGTCAGTACCCTGTGTGCAGGTCTCCCCCTGTCTTGCTGCCACACACAGTTTGCCATGTTCTCTTCCCACAGAGAATGAGGCTCTCCTGTCCAAACTGAGCTCCCCCAGTGAGGGGCTTCTTTGGATATGGAGACCTCTCCTCACTTTCATCTCCCCACAGGGTTACAGGCCCCAACCCACTTCCTCTCCTCTTCTTTTTCCTTCTTCTTTCTTTTGTCCTACCCTACAGAGCAGGACTCTATCTTGTCCTTTCAGATTTCTAAGGGCCTCTGCTAGTCTTCAGCTGGGCTCTGTGAGAATTGTTCCATTTCTCATTCATTTGTGGAGAGAGAGATGAGCTCCACATCTGCCTAAGCCTCTGGCATCTTGATCCTTCCATCTCCATTTTATTTTTAAACTAGCTATGGTCATCAATTTTCTGTAAATCTTTAAAGATATTCACTGAGAATAGCAGGTAAAATTACTTGTTATTTGGTATCTTTCAGCTGTGTCTCCACAAGACACCCAGGGTTTGATGCCGAAGAATCCAGCGTTAGAAGATCTATTCCCAAAAGCAAACGAAGGAATGTATCAAATATTTCACCTCAGAAACTTAAATTTAATGACAGATTGGGAATATACCAGGGTATATGAAAGACAGAAAGTATATTTATATGGACATAAAGAAATGGAGACAGTTATGCATAATGCTAACAGAACTGCAAAAAGAAATGAGCAACATGAATCAAATTGGGAAAAACAGCAACTTCAGTCTTCAACATCAGCCGAGACGTGTAAGTGTTTAAGAAAAGATTTCCATCCTTTTATGAAACATACGTGTTCTCTAAAAGAAAACGTGAAAAATCTGGAAGGTAATCTAGTCTTTATTGCAAATACTCATTCAGACAATTGTGAACGTAGGCTTCGACTAAACATACATTCAAGGATGTCTGAACACCTACAATTTAACAATGAGTGTGAAAACTCACAAACTAAGCAATTTGAGGGATCCATGAGCAGGGTGTCATTATTCTTCCCCAAACAGATATTTTCTATCCATTCCAAGATATATAATGTTGATGATAATGGAAGAGATGAAATCCAACCATCATGGTTCAATACATATTGTGGTATGGTTAATACACAACAACTTTCCATGTATAATAAAATGAGTCAGACCTTAAATAAGAGCCACATCTCCAATAATTACAAGAGTATTTGTGGCGGACTGAGAAGCTGTTCCGACAATGAAACTAGGTATACAGTTGAAGAAGACTCAAACCTTAAGAAACATCAGGGACCTGAATCTTCAAACAAGGATTCTAAAAGTAATAAATGTAGAAATACCTTTGATCAAATGTCAGGTTTTTCTCTAGATAAGAGTACTTGTACTGGAGAGAGGACTTGCAGTGAATATGGTAAGGTTTCTAATCACTGTTCAGAACTTACTCAACAGGACATTGTTCAGAATGCACAGGAAGAAAACAAGTGTAAGATATGTGAGAAAGTGTTTAGTAAGTCATCCAATCTAAGTAGACATAGGAGAATTCATACAGGAAGGAAACCTTTCAAATGTACAGAATGTTGCACAGCATTTAACTGTCACTCACTTCT